>NC_091558.1:31784769-31794769 GCF_042767895.1 Penaeus vannamei | reverse complement strand
TATGATCATAAAATTGAAAAGGTCCACCAAATGCTAGGACTGACTACCATTATCAAGAGCGCATTCGTGTATGGGGATGAAGATCTGGTAAAGATCCTTATAGCACTCGTAACACCTACGGCCGTATACCCAATGCGAAGCCCTTTTGCGAGGGGAGTTTACGAAGGCGATCGCATTGTTGTACCCACAGTCGAGGCAATGCGACGGAGATCGACGCTGATTGGCTCTTAGAACCTGAATTTGTGATGGAATATTGGAACACTCACATGAGCTCGTCGCCTGGTTATAGGCGTGCGATGCTACTTTGAGAAACAATAATTACTGCAAATTACTTTTTTGACATACAAAAATAAGGTAATATGCTGAATTTCATATAAAAGTATTATTTACAATACTGTAAGCAATATAGTTTTGGAAACAAATACCCAAGAATATGTATACAAGATCATCGATGTCATATTGGAATTCGAGATTTTTGTTGACATATCTTCTGGCCGCGAAATACGACCGACTTTGCTTTCTACAAACATCTATCAAAAAGCCATCATATTGGAGGGAAGTTGAAGTAATTGTAGTTTCGCAACACTTGTATTGATTATTTAGGAATTCAACCACGAAGAGGTTAACATATACAATAAATTGTCCAAAATATATGCCAGGGTTTATTCATAATTCGGCATCAACCTGTATGTAAGTAGAACATAGGTACCCAGGCAACAATGTTGTATTTAAGCAATAGATACAAGGTTTTTACTAGAGATCATAACATAATGATCTACAGATATATAAGCTGACGATGTAGGTCTACTGGCCAGTGCTAACCAAAAAGTACTCTTTAAATTGTAGAATTTATTGTTGTTAAGCCTTTGTGATATGGCCTATTTATGAAGTGCCTTATTGAAAACTATCTTCTTTTAAATGTCTACAATTTTTTTCTTTGTCTATTCCTTTCTCTCTCTTTCTTTTTCTTTCTTTCTCTTTTATCTCCCTCTCTCATCAAAAAACTATTGATGGTGTCAATCATTATGGCAGTCATTATTCGGTAGTTCTTTGTTATAATGGATGGGTATAACTAGTGGGATTTTTAATGCATATAAAGTCATTTAAATAATAATTTAGGGTACCTGAAAAATTCACGAAATATTGGCATAATTTTGTGAGAAAATTGAAAACCAGTAACATTTTATTTGGATATATTATTCTATAAATGTGAAATATGTTTTAGAACATACTCTAATTTTCTACTTATGCTTTGTAATCGCCTTAAAAAATACAGTGATAAGTACATTACCAGATATTGATTTATTCATAAAATTGTCACATTTCAGAATGAATCATTTGCAGCATCTGCAACATTTTGCTACTTTGCAGAGAGCAGCCACAGTTGAAAGATGTGGTACATGACAGAATGAATCATTTTCAATCCTACAGCAATGAAGAATTCGTGGCAAGGCTGACTAAAGAGTGTGTCACTGTACTGATTGAGAACATCAGGCACCATTTAGCAGTAGTACATAATACAGAGGTGAGCATAATGATATATCTTAATATGGAACATAAATTTTACTCAAAATGTTTTAACACTTCTAGTTCATATAACACACTTGAAAACACTTATTTATAGTATAAATTAACATTTCTCTCCTTGCTCTTGCAAAATGTGTAGGCCAAATATGTACTTATATTATATAAGGATACCTACTTTATTTCACAGCTAGCCCCACCCAACCTCATCTTCAGCTGACCATTAATTTGAGAGAAATTTTCAGCTGAGCATGGCTGACAGTCCAGATGTGTCCCAGTCCAGCACCAGTAGATGTGTCTCAACTATTGCAATCAGGAAGATGCCATCATGAGCCAGTTCCCTGTGATTGCTAGGATGCCAGGTTTTATTGGGTGTGTAAATGTAAGACACATTCTAACTAGAAGTCCTGGTGGAGTAGATGCTGAACTGTACCGATGCCACTAGGGCTTCTTCTCTCTGAATGTGATGGGTGTCTGTGATGCTTCCCTAAAATGTTTAAATGTTATTGCAAACTGGCTTGGTAGTGCCTATGACGCTAATATTTTCAATGAGTCTCTCTTATGTGAAAAGGTGCGATCAGGCATTTACAAAGGCTTTCTGTTGGGGAAGAGCGGATATCCATGTAGGTCCTACATTGACTCCTTTAGGTAATCCTTGTACTATCAAGCAGAGTAGGTATAATTCCTCCCATGTCAGTACTAGGAATACCACCGATAGAGCATTTGGTGTCTTGAAAAGGATTTTTGCTGTCCTATCTATACAAATGAAGACTAAGCTGCTCAAGAAAAAGAAAAAGAAAAAAAAGGCTTGTGCACATTACATTTACCTATAAAATTCCATTAGATCTACCAGATTTCCAACATAATCCTCATGATGCCTCTGTTATTAGAGCCCAGGGTGTGCAGAAGACTACCCAGAAAATTTTATTGATTTTTTTCCAAAACTTAAATATATCAGTTCTTAATGTATTTAATTACTTTTTAGGAAAATATAACTCAAAATATATATTTGTCAGGTAAAATATATTTGTTAATTGTATAAAAAAATGAAAACATATATTTTTGTTCTTGATGGGGAATGTGATGCTAGACCAAAGTTATTATGTTACTTTTTAGTTAAAAACTAGTCAGCGCTGGTCTTCAGTAATAATGGATTTTTTCATATTAAGAATCATTTGATAAATTGTTTTCTAAGGATTATTATTATGCTGTGTTGAGGTTTATGTATTGTTTGCCTTCAATAAATTATAAGGTGATTATGTTTTGCATTTCCAAGGCCATATCAAAATGAAATGTTCCTATTCATTGTGTATTCTTTATTGAAATTTCAATTGAAGTAAATTACAACTTAAAATTTTTTTGGCCTTTGCTATATCTGTTATTTCTTATATTTATTTATAAATGTGTGAAACATTAATCGTTATGTAGAATTTTATATTGATATATAAAAGTATGTAAAGTTTATTGCTAAGTAATGTTCCTACTGCTTCAGAGCTTAATTAATTCATTGATTACTTTTTCTGTTAAGTAAAATGCATTTATAGAAGCATTATAAAACATAAAATAAAGGTACATGGGATTGAATACATATACAGTAAGTTTGTGTGTGTTCAGTTTCTGAATAAGACCCATAATCTGAAAAAAATATATATACATATAAATATATAAAATAATACTCTTAACACAGTTAAACACCTTGGGTAGTTCATTTTCAAATGTGCCCTTCCCCCACTGCCGTACATGATAAAAGTTGTTTTTTTTTTTTTTTTTTTTTTTTTCAAACTGCAAATCAGCTTCTCACCCTCCTCCCAACTGGCCCACTTGTAGGAGGGGAGGGAAGACCTCGGAAACGAGTGGTGCTTAGTGCATTATGCCGTCACGGTCATTGACAATCAAAATTACCTGCTTTGACGAGTTATGTGACCTCTGTCAGGTGAGGCGCGTCCTACCTTTCCCTATTCTGCTTAAAAGAATTAAAAAAAAAAAAAAATGAAGCTATGGGGGAAAGGAGGGGACACATCGGGAATCAGGGATGGTACGCACCAGGTGGGACGGAGAGGGAAGGGGGGAAGGAGGACCTCGGGATGTAGGAGGGGCAGGTTGGCATTAGGTGCGTCTGTAGGGGGAGGGGGAGAGGAAAGACCTCGGGTAGGAGAGGTGGGTATTACATCGTGACGTCACGCTCATTGACAAATCAGAATGACCCACGTTGACCAATGGCCAATGTTTTTTTTTTCTACAGGTACTCGCATGCCGTAAGGAATCTTTACGACTCCGACCCTGACGACCCCAGACCATCAACTTCGGGAGAGGGCCCGAGACGGTTGAGGAATGCTCCGGAGTCTCACTTCTATCTCTATGAGACCGCGTCTGGTCGAGGAGAGATGAGGGAGGCTCTTGACTCCTCAGCCCAACCTGCCAACCCTGGACGATCCACCGCCATTCCCAACATCCCAGACTCCGACTGGGATATGGACGTTGACGACTCTGACGACGATGCCGACTACTCGCCGGAGGCAACGGAGAGTGACGCCGACTGGGAGGAGTTTGATTACGTGTCGTCGCACGACACGTCCATCGACTCCGACGAGCCGTTGTCAGCCGTTGCACGTCGGTTTGCCATGAGGAACGCTCCAGGGACTCCAGGTTTCGTCTGGAAGAAGAAGAGACCTTTCATGCGCCGTCACCCCTTCCTGGGCGTCCCAGGGGTCGAAGAAGCATGCCTCCTGCATGCCGACTCGACGGCAAGAGAGATACTGGACTGCTTCCTGACACTGGAATTGTGGGACACGATGACGAGAGAGACCAAGTGGTATGTGGAGCAGAGGCCGGTCACCCCATCTTCACACATGAAGACTTGGGAGAATACGACTGTGGAGGAGCTGCAGTCATTCATTGGCCTCCGCCTGCTCATGGGCCTGCAGCCGCGACCACATTCGCGGTATTATTGGTCGAAGAACCGGTTGCTCTCCTCGTCTGTGTTCCCCGAAACGATGACCAGGGATGGGTTTGATTCCTTACAAAGTCGGCTTCACTTCTCGGACAACAAGAACCCCCGTGCCGACACCGACCGTCTGTGGAAGCTGCGACCGGTGTTGGATATCCTCGATACGACGTTCAAGACGGTCTATGTCCCTGACAGGAAAATCGTGGTTGATGAGTCGCTGTAGGCGTTCAGGGGACGTCACCACGTGATTCAGTTCAACCCGACAAAGAGGGTGCGGTTCGGGATGAAGATATATCGCCTGTGCGAAAGTAATGGTGCTGGTGCTGGCTACACCAGTGCCTTCAATGTGTACATGGGCCAGGACCACGGCGACGTGCCTGCCAGCATGAAGGCCGTGAACGACCTCATGGACTGCGCCTGCTTCTTCGAGAAGGGTTACGAGCTGTACTTGGACAACTGGTACAGCTCCCTGAAACTTTTTCATTACCTGTCATCGAGGAAGACGAACAATTCGGCTGAACCGCAAGTTCATGCCGAAGGACCTCAAGGTGAACGCCCGCGGCGACGTCGACTACCGGACTTCGGCGACGGGGATGTTGGCTATGTCTTGGATGGATCGGAAGAAGGTGCATATGCTTTCGACCATCCACGGCCCAGACATGGTTGACTTGCCCCTGAACCGCCGTGGCATAGTCCGGACGAAGCCCCAAGTCGTCGTTGACTACGTGGGAAAGAAGGGGGTAGACCTAGCCGATCAGTTGGCCGCGTCGTACTCCACCACCAGAAGAGCTACCAAGTGGTACCAGAATGTCTTTTACCACTTGCTCGACATAGCGGTGGTGAATGCTTACGTGGTTCACAGGGCGTTGGGTGGCACCCTGACCCAACTTGAGTTCCGCCTGGAGCTCATAGCTAACTTCCTCGATCAACCTCCGGCCTACGGGAGAAGGGGCGGCCTTCGGATGCCTCCGGCTGCCACCCCATCGCCTCCTCGCCGCCGGAACGCCCCACGTCAGCAGCAGCGCCAGCAGGTACCACAGGGCCACGTCCTGGCTTTCAATCCAGGGCGAAAGTACCGCCGGTGTCGTCACTGCCGAGTGAGCCGCAACGTGAGGAAGGAGACGCGCTACAAGTGTGGCAGGTATGATGTCTCACTGTGCCCGGCAGATTGCTTCAATCTATGGTACAGCCCCCTGTAGCAAGGATGCGGCATCACCCACCTCTCCAATAGCAGCAGGGTATCGTTTTCGAAACAGCGCAGGAAAATCCAAGACGCCGCATCCAGTGGCACAAGGAAGATCCATGACGCTGCCTCCAGCAGCAGGAGGATCCCTCACGCCGCCTCCAGCAGCAGAAGGACCTCTCACGCCGCCTCCAGCAGCAGGAGGACACCTCACGCAACCCCCAGCAGCAGGAGGACCCCTCACGCCGCCTCCAGCAGCAGAAGGACCTCTCACGCCGCCTCCAGCAGCAGGAGGACACCTTACGCGACCCCCAGCAGGAGGACCTCTCACGCCGCCTCCAGCTGCTGAAGGACCACTCACGCCGCCTCCAGCAGCAGGAGGACCCCTCACGCCGCCTCCAGCAGCAGGACACCTCACGCCGCCACCACCAGCAGGAGGACCTCTCACGCCGCCTCCAGCAACAGGAGGATCTCTCACGCCGCCTCTATCAGCCGGGACCCGGCGCATTTGGGTTATGAGATTACTTTTAACAAAAACATTTCTTTCACATAGAATTCTTTTCTTTCCTCTTCACAAAAAACACCAAAAAATATTTCAATGAATTCAACGTGAAATTAACCTCTGAGAAACACCTCTACATCACAGATTTCATTCAAATTTGTTTCATATATAGTCTTTGGTGTGGAAGACACAAATTCAAATTTGAAGTCAATCAGACTTTTGGGAACAAAATTACGGGATTCGAAAATCATAGCATTTCAGGGTTTTGCGCAGCCGACCAGAAACAAAAATGGTGTTTTCTTATATAATAACCCCAGGAAGGCCAGTGAGGGCTCATTTTGAAGCTCTCCGAGATATAACCAAAAATGCATTTGGACCAACTGTTATGAATTATAATTGAAAAACAAACTTTTTGTCCCAGAGAATTAGTACCCCCCCCCCCAGTCTGATTCTTGTGTTAATCAGTTGTTTAATCATCAAACTATTCAAGGTAGAAATATCAGAGTCGACCATAGAAGGGTTTTGAGGCTATGAATCTTTTAATTGGGTCATCCCATATCAGTTCAATAACAATGTTATCTTATAGCTTAGGATTTTGCTTACATTTGGGGCATATATTCTTCTTGATGTGGAAGACCCAAATTATAAATTTCAAGTGAATCAGGCTTTTGATAACAAAATTATGGTTTTGAAAATTATAGAATTTCAGAGTTTTGTGCAGCCCCTGAGGGGAAAAATTTAGTATTTTCCAGTGAGGGCCCATTTTAAAGGTCTCTTTGAAATACACTTAAAAATTATGTTATCAAGTACATTTCATAACATTTCATAATTTGGAATTTGGATCTTCTACATCAAGAAGAATGTAAGTACCAAATTTAAAAAAAAAAAATCTTAAGCTTAGGTAATATTCTTATTAGTCATTTTCTTTTAACAAGAAAAAAATAATAATAATGGTAATAATAGTTACATACAGACATCACATATTGTCCTGCCGCTTAATTGACTCGGCAATTAGCTTGCATGCTTCATCCATGCTTGTATACGTCTCATGTCCTGCATCTATAAAGCCTACCGGACAGTGCTTTAATGTGTTGGTCAGCATTGTCCAACAGCCGCTTTGTCCTTCCATATAGCTGCAATTGCGCTTGGTGCTGTTGCTCCAATCTCGTCTTCTGTCCAAAGAAGCTGTCCTGTCTCTCCTGGGCCTTCTTAAACACATCTTCCCGCTCTGTCCTCTTTCTCTTCTTTGGAGGTTCATGGACTGGAGTGTCGACAGTACAGTAAGAAGGGGGTAGTGACAGGTGAAGGAGAAGGTGGGACTAGTGAACGGCAGGTGTAGAAATTGGAGAAGGTGTTGAGGTGACTATGGAAGGTGAAGGTGTCGGTGGGAGATATGATGCAGAAGGGAGATGGGGAAAATACGGAAGGATTGGAGTAAAAAGGGTTAGTGGAGGCAATGGTTGGATAGGGAAATGGATTAAGGGAAGGGGCTGGAACAAGAGTGAAGGGAGAAGTGGATGGAGCATGGACCCTTGATGTCCTCAACTGTTTTAGATCTATAAGATGTGTAATGAATAAAAAAAAAAAAAAAATGTATCGAAAAAGGATAATTTCAATCACAAATGACTTTTAAGGGCTAAAGCTTCCTGCAACCAATGAGATATTCAGTGAATGAAAACTCTTTGAATAAGTTTATCCGGCACACCAATTGCTACAGAATAATCTCTGAATCCTTGATACACTAATCCTTCGATTGACACAAAGAAATCCAAAGGGGCTTGACCAACCACTAACTTAGAATTGTGCAAATGCTTGAAGAATTCGGTGCTAGAGCAAGTTCCTCTAAACTTTCCTTGTACAAGGGCTTTAAATTCTAACCAGCTGTCTAACCCATCGAAAACGTGAATTTATGATCAAGTCAGCTGTTCCTTGACATGAAGCTGTCACTGTGCGAATATATGCTTCATCACTTGCTGTTCTAACTACATTTTCAATCGCAGGTAACCATGATTCTACCTCTTGATTACACTTCAAGGGAAAATCTGCCAGTACTGTTACTTTGAACTTAGGCACCAAATCTTCTCTGTTAATCACGCATTCTATGGTTGTTGGTGTGACTGGTGAAATATTGGAAGAGTTTTGCGGGTTCATACTTGTTGACAGTTCTTCGTACATTGAAAGATCCATCACATTTGCACTATTGTTGGATAAACTATCATTAAAAGGTACAGTACTATTACTCGAGTCTGTCATATTACCTTCTGCACCAGCTTCACTCTCCCTTAGATAGTTTGTCGGGTGGTTTGTAGTAGCTCTGTAGTGATTTCGAAGATTTTGATCGTTTTTGTGAATTCTTTTATAAGATGGTAGGTGTATGGTGGGCCGTAAAACAAAGGTAATAGTCTACATTTATTCAAAACAGATAAAAACGAACCTGAAATGCAAACATAATAAAATAGCTAAGAATGAAACATAAAAGGCAAACATTAAAACAGAACTTAAAATACAAACATAATAAAACGGCTCAGAATGAAACATAAAAGGCAAGCATAAATAAAGAGCTAACAGCAAGACAGTAAAAACACTAAAAGCTAGAACTAAAACAAAAGACTAAATAAAAGCTCAGAACCGAAACATATAGTACAATTAAACAAATAAACCAAAATTAAATAACATTAAAAAGCTAAGAACCGAAACACAAAATGAGAACACAATAAAAGAAAACAAAACCAAGACGGTCCAGCAAAATAAAATCAAAGGCTATATAAACACTGCATTTCCTTTCTAATAACTTACTGCCCTTGGTCTCTGTGGCCATAGACATACGCGCTACTTAACTTTAGGCTCGGCGGGTCTTGCAAGCAGAAAGAAAAACGGTCCCAGAGTATCCTCGCTCTCTAGCTTCCTACGAAATTCTGCTTTCTTACTCAAAGGTCGAGAGCAGGCGAAAAACAAACATGGCGGGTAGCATAGCCTCTGGTTCTATTTTAAAATGCCTTTTAATTCTGAATAATCCTTTGATACGATTTATTTTGGTGGTTACATTGTAATTAAGGTAAAATTATATAAGCAAAGCAAATATATGTACAAATAAAAGATAAAGAAATATGATAAACGAAAGGTTGAAATTATAAACAACGAACGAAATAGAAATACGTCTAACATACAATTAAAAAAAAAAGGACACTAAAATTAATTAACAAGCCAACTAAAACTCAATAAAACAGTAGATAAAACAATCAAATTATATAATAGGTGCTATTAAAAACATGCCTCGTTACTTGGCCCAAGACATGGTGCTCCACACACGAAAGGGGTGACTCGCCTAAAAGTTCCGATCACTACAACTCCATTGCCAAATTCATACAGGCCTTGCATCACCCGTCTCTATAGTGTGACGAACCCCTTGTATTCAGCCTTCAACTTCTCCTTCAAACAGTTCATGGCACTTCGCTAAGAGGCTGTTAATCTACTGTTGTTGGTGCTCCATCAAGTGCCTGAGTATTGGTGGTGCATCCATCCCCAATACAGAGTCTTGATCTGTATCTTCATAGTCTTCGCTTTACCATGTATCAGCATCTAGTGATACTCTTGTCCTTTCACATGGCTGTTGTCGGTCAGGAACTTCAGTCGCAATGGCTTCTCTTTCAGGTTGGCTTTCCATCTGCGTGGTGATGGGAAATGTAGAGGGTAGCAGGTTTATCTTCAAAGGCCTGGCCTCTGTGAAGGCTACCGAATACTGACATTCACCTAAGACCAGTTCACGATAAGAGATTTACTTTGGATCTCAGGGTAAATTTCAGATAGTGTAGGTCAATGTCCTCTGGAAAGTCTAGGTCAGATT
>NC_091558.1:31774769-31777269 GCF_042767895.1 Penaeus vannamei | reverse complement strand
GAGTCGTCTGAACCCAGCGTTTGTGTGAATCCCTCTTGATTGCCCCGTATCACCGTGGCTGGAGCAAAAGTAAAAAGTTGTCTTGCCTGTTTCTCTATCATTATAACCATTGCTGTTATTTTTGTTGTTATTGCTGTTAGCATTACATTATCAGCAGTAGTACCATTGATTTTATTATTACTGTTATTATTAATGCTATATTTTTTTATTATTACAACTACTACTACACAACTATTACTACTAACATTATCATTATTTTTGTTGTGATTATTACTATTGTTATTGTTATTATTATTATCATAATTAGTATCATCATCATTATCATTATTGTTATCATTATTATAATTACTATTATCGTTATCATTTCAAAGTTGTAACTATTGCCGTTCTTGCTGTTGTTGTGTGAGGGTACCAACCCCCCCCCCTCTCCCCGCCCCTCCCCCCGTACCATTGCTTAACCTTGATCTGCCTTCTGCCCCTCCTATCCTCGTTTTTATCCTCGCTCCCCCTTCGTCTCTCTTGCACATTCTTTGACTTTAGTCTCCTCTTTGCCTCTGTTTATTCCACCTAACCTTTTCTAGCTCTTTATTCACCATCTTTCATTATCTACCTTTTCTCGTTTCCTTTCGTTCACTTTCAATTTCTGCCTTACTCCTTTCCTTCTCTCTCTCATCCTAATCTCCTCGTCTTCTATTTTCTTCCCATTCCTTCGCTTATGAATTTTGTTCATTTGTGTCATCTTCAGTAATTCTAGTACTAGCAGTAGTAGTAAGAATAGCAATTGCTGTAGTATCATCATCATCAGTGTCAGTATTCCTATCAGTTTCATCGACAATGTTATTGTCATTAGTATATTAACAGCTGTTTTTATTATAATCCTTAGTATTGTATTCATGAGGATCACTATCATTGTCTCTATCTATATATTATCATTACAGTTATATTTACTATTGTTATAATTTTGTTCCCATTATTATCATTTACACTATTATCGTCATCATCACTATAACTGTCATTATTATTTGAACTATTAGTAGTAGTAGTAGTATTGTTGCTAATGCTACGTCATCATCATTATCATGGCATCATCACCATGATCATTATCACTACATCATCACCATCATCATTAGTATCATCGCAATTAATATTACTTTTATCATTATTAATGCCACGTTTATTCTTTACCCTTTTCCTCTTTCGTTTGCCGCTTTAATTTTGCATTTCGTCTTGTGATATCATTTCTTGTCCTGACAGCTTATTCCTGTTCATATCATCACAGACCCATTTCCCCGCTTTGTCGCTTCATCTCATTTTCTTTGCTTCTCTCCCCTCTTTACTGCAATTTTCACGGTTCTCATCTGTTATTCATGAAGAACTCCCCATTTAAAAGATCTAAATCAAAACGAACATCACACACCCCTTTCATCATATCATATAATCCTCATCTTCTCACATCGTTATCTCCACCTCCTTTCTTTTTATTATCTTCATCTCCTCTCTCTTTCCTTCATCTCTTCATTTCCCCCCTCTCATCTTCTCTCACCCTCTTTATTCCGCGTCTTCTCCCAAGTGCTAGCAAGGGAGAAGCACTTCCGTATAAGTGAAGAGAGCGTTTGTCTCGCCTGTCGACCGGCCTCACTAAGCGGCGTCGCCTGCGCTCGGAATCGACCCGCTTTAGGCCTCATTATAGGAAGGAGGTCGACGCCGGAGAGTAAGAGAGCTGGCCGAGGGGAGAGGGAGTGGCTAGGGGGATAGGAGGGAGAGGGGATGGGAGGGAGAGGGGAGAGGGAGTGGCTAGGGGGATAGGAGGGAGAGGGGATGGGAGGGAGAGGGGGTGGGAGGGAGAGGGGAGAGGGAGTGGCTAGGGGGATAGGAGGGAGAGGGAATAGGAGGAAGGGGCGATAGGAGGAAGGGGTGACAGGAGGGAGGGGTGACAGGAGGAAGGGGCGATAGGAGGGAGAGGGGATAGGAGGAAGGGGTGACAGGAGGGAGGTATAAAATTGGGAAGGGGAGGGGAGGGATGGCCTAGGAGGGAGTAGGGGACGATGGAAGGAGGAGAGGGAAAGAAGGGGAGAGAGATGTGACGGGATATGATGGGTAGAGAGGGTGGAGTAGTAGGAGGAAGGAGAAAAAGAGGGGAGAGGAGGGATATAAAAGATACAGAGAGCTAGAAAGTTGAAGTGATAGGAAAGATGGAAGAGTAGAAAGATGGGAGAAGGGAAGGATGAAGGATAGGGGAACAGAAAAACAAAATGTTTTTGTATGGAAGGAAATCAAAGGGAGAGAGGAACGCATATCAAAGGAAGGGAGAAATAAACAGGAAGGGAAAAAGGGAAAGAGAGGGAGATGGGATGGAAAATAGCGAGAAAGGGGTTAAGGTACAGGGAAGAAGGGAGACTGGAAAAGGAAAGGCAAAGCTGGGGTACACTTTCAAGAAAGGGAAATAAAAGGAAGGAAAGTAAGATAGACGGGAAAATGAAGTATAGAAAACAGTGGGCAG
>NC_091558.1:31769769-31772269 GCF_042767895.1 Penaeus vannamei | reverse complement strand
AAATGAGAGATAGAGAGAGAGACAGACAGAGAGACACAGGCAAAGAGACAGACAGAGAGAAAGGCGGATACACAGACGGAGACAAACAGACAGACAGGGAGAGAGAGATAAAGAAAGAAGATGAACGGGGATGAGCTCGAATGATAGACGGTAAACAGTGAGAGAGAGAGATAAAACGACAAATACAAACACATGAAGGGAGAGAGAGGAGTGGATACGAAAGGGCGGACAGGCAAACAAAAGGAAGACACCGACAAAGAGCGAGGGAGGGGGTGAGGGAGAAAAATAGAGAAAAAAATAAACATACAAGTTATGTTCTTAACTACGAACCCGCAGGACTTTCCCTGATGACACAAAGGAGACCGACGGCGACAATTTGAGAATCTGGATGTGTGATTTTGAGCTTCTGAACAAAAACGGAAAAAAAGTCGAAATGGCGCAGGGAGTTTGGCGGATTGAACCGTGACTTTCTATCTTTCTTCCCTTAATTTTGCTCATTATTTTCTTCCCCTCCCTCTCTCCTAAAACGTAAAGTTTAGTGTCATTCTCTTATGATGATCTGGTGAATATGATTAATAAGGTGATAGAAACAATAATGATATTAATGATGAAAACAGATAAGGTGAAAATGTCAACAGCCTAAGGATGATTATGATAACAATAATGATGACAATACTTATCAAAGTAATGCCAAAAATAAAAAGATCATAACCATGATAGTACCTAACAACGACACCAAGTAAACAAAAATCGAGCGATATTAATTTCATAACGGCAACTTAACAAAATGCCACTGTGATTATACAAACAATTAAGTACTTAAATAGACAAGCTTTAGAGATGTATGAACAAATGGATTGCTCATTAAATATGTTGAACCTGGAACGTAACATTTCCACCTTTCACAAAATGAGTACGCTAATGCGATTTATTCGGCGACGCTGATCTCTCAACTTAGAAAGTAAAATGTAAAGTATTACTGGACTTTGCTCGATGTGAGTTATGTTAATGGTCTGTTTTTAAAAGTAATCAATATTTTTGTGAGTATTTTTGTTCCCGTTGTATTTGTTTCTGATGTTGTGTTCCTTGTTATTGCTGTTGTTACCATTATTATTATAATTATCATTGCTATCATTATCATTTTTGTCATTTCAACATCATTGTTATCATCATTCAGCAGCAACAAAGCCGGCTTCAGACCAGGGCGTTCTTGCTGTGACCAGGTTTTAAACCTAACGCAGTATATTGATTTTGAGTATGAATCCAAGCTGAAGACAGGTACTACTTTGTCGACCTGTCAGCTGCATTTGATACAGCAAACCCTCGAGCTCTCCTAAAATGAACACGAATGGTACCAAATCCAGCAATTACGAAGGTCATTCAATCTCTGCTTACAAATCGCTGGTTCTTTACTAAAATGGAACGAATGAAGAGCAGATGAAGGGCGCGAGCTAAATGGCCTTCCTCATCATCTTCACCATATTTACCGCTGACCAGCCACAGTTACCAGACACACGTGGGTTCATTTATGCAGATGACTTGTCCCTCGCTACACAATCTCGGGAGATCAACACCATTTAACAACCATTAACGCATGCCTTGTCACACTGCACACAGCATTATGACAGATGGTCCCTTAGCACAAACCGTACCAAAATTAATGTACGCACTTTCCACTTGGACAAGCACAGAGCGAAACTGAAATTGCATGGGATGATATAGAATTGAAAAATGTTTCAAACCCAGTGTACAATGGGGTTACCTTAAACCAACCTCCCTGCGTCAGATGGCACACAGAGAATCTGAAAGATAAAATCACTTCAAGAAACAGCATCCATTGCAAACTCATAAGCATAAGTTGGGTGACGAATTAAATTATGTCGACTCATTACGGGCACTTCTAAATCAACCTCATTACCTGCATTACACCGCCTAGTACATCACCAGTGAGGAGGGACGCAACATCCAGATAACGAAAATCGAAAGAAATCATAAACCATACTCTCCCTCCACAACCAATGAAATCTAGTTTTATCACCATTGAGGAACTCCAGGATACCAACACTACAAATGAAGGGATTAGGCAATGGTCCATAACAGCAGGACCAAACTTGTACCCAGCAGTACCAAACGCAGGAAAAAAAAAATTGCTCAACGGGACACACAACCCGATAGGTGTGGTTTGCTTAACGGAACAGGAGGCAAAGAAAGGCGCACCACAGGTAACCCCAACTGCGACTGTCGCGAGATCCAAAACCATGGACTATCTCCTGACACAATGTTCTTTGGGTCCGAGGTTTTCTCATGCAGGCTTGAGAGGTGTCTCAAACCTCGTTCTAAACGATATGATGATGATGATGATGATGATTACTATTATTGTTATTATTGTTATTGCTATTATTATTATTATCATTATCATTATTATTATTATTATTATCATCATCATCATCATCATCATCATCATCATCATCATCATCATCATCATCATCATCATCATCAT
>NC_091558.1:31757269-31762269 GCF_042767895.1 Penaeus vannamei | reverse complement strand
CGAGCTGTTGTGTAATTCTATATAGCAATTGGCTAGTTTGAACTTTTTCCCGTACGGTAAAAAGTTCTTTTTCTTGCGGGGAGGAGTATTACATAACAGTAAAATAAACTAATAATTGTTAAAATGCTAAATTGTCGGCTACGGTAACGAGGCAGTTCCTGCAGCAGCGTTCGCAGCAATTCCCCCCCCCCCACCGTCTTGAGGCCTACCCGTATGTCTTGGGAGGGTTGCCTCGGCCACTCCTCCACCGCCATAGGCCTGGGCAAGACGTCTGTCATTGTTCTATTTTTATTGTTTCGGGGTTTGTATTCTCTACTTTTGTTAGGATTAGGGTGATATGTTTCACTATAGTAATATATCACGTAGGCAGGATTTCTTGTTTGTTTTGTCTATTTTGTGTGTGTTTCGTCTGTTTTGTATGTTCATTTTTGTCTGTTTACGTTGGTGACGGAATAAATAAATAAATCGTAATTAATTTGATGTATTTTTCCAAATCATTTTACAATGAATAAATAATAATCATTACTGGTATACAATTCTTGATTAACAGTGAAAGATAATGAACATAATAAATAACGTATAATGAAGGATGAATAATAAGTGACAATAAGTGACTTTAATGAATTAGTTTGTATATAAATAAGAAAGGAATATAACATAATACAGTTAAGAAAAGAATACATCATTGATAATGAACTTTGAAGAAAATAACATTAATGGGAGATGATAAATAAATGAACAATGAAGTGAATGATTATAATAACTTACTTGACGGCATTAATGAGCCTTATATGGAATGAAAAATGAATTAATACAAATGAATTAACTAGAAGAATATTTACAATCACTAGTACTTTAGCACGAGCTGTTGTTACGTGGTATTAAGCCGTTCATACCAGGCCATATCCTTCAGATTTGACTTCTCGTCTATGATTTTGGCTTCCGCGTTGGGAGAATTCGAGTTCAGCGGAGCTGCTCTTCCCCTTAATTCTCTTGGTGACATACCAGCCCTAACAACATATATATATATATATATATATATATATATATATATATATATACATATGTATATGTGTGTGTGTGTTTGTGTGTGTGTGCGTGTGTGTGTGTGTAGAAATAGAAATATATACATGCATATATATACATGTATATATATATATATATATATATATATATATATATATATATATATATATATATATATATATATACATATGTATGTGTGTGTGTGTGTGTGTGTGTGTGTGTGTGTGTGTGTGCGTAAGCATATTTTTATTACGTATATTTTATTTTAAGTACAAACACATATGTATTTTATTTTTATCTAGCTGGGCCCCCAAGACTGCCCCAAATGATAATCCGGTCCTGGTCAGACGGAGGATGAAGGAAAGTTAGAAGTAAAAAGAAGAAGAAAAATATATATACATACAAACACACACACAAACACAAACACACACACACACACACACACACACACATATATATATATATATATATATATATATATATATATATATATATATATATATATATATACATATATATATATATATATATATATATATATATCTTATATATATATATATATATATATATATATATATATATATGTATATATATATATATGTATATATATATATATATATAAATATATATATATATATATATATATATATATATATATATATATATATATACATATACATATACATATATACACACACATATACATATATAAGAAAATACTCAACATAAGGAAGAAAATGCAAGAGTAACCGTGTTATATAAAATAATATTGATTGACCATTTTTTCATTAAATTTTCTGAAAGAAAAAAAAAAAGTGTGAAGAAAAGCATTAAAAGAAACACTACAGACAGAACACGAACAAATAAGATAAGAAAACTATATAAAAAAAAAAAAGCAGAAATACCGAAATTGAAAAATGAGAAACAATAAAAAATAAAAGAAAAATGTCGGCTCTGGCATAAAGCACTCCCTCCGAATTGATCCCCGCCGTGCCAGCCTCTGCCCCTCAGCACTTACCCGAACCGTGATTCCAGAGCAACGAAAGAGATCTGGACGACGAGAGATTAAACCGAAGACACAACTAAGACAAAGGACAGGTATTATGCTGTCTGACGTCCTGGGGATTAGGCATCCTGAAGTTACCCTGAAAGTGGGAAGTTAGGAGGGAATAGAAGGGGTGATGTTGCTTGTGATGATGGCGGTTGTGATGATGGTGGTGATGGTGGTGTTCAGAATGATTATATGGATGGTGATGATGGTGATGTTGGAAGGACAACAGCGAGGATATTGATGGTAATAACAGTAATGGTGGTAATGTCTATCATAATGTTAACAATAGTAGTAGTAATATAAGCAGTTGTGCAAAATAATCAATACTACTACTAATGATAATGATGGTAATAAAGATAGTATAAAAGATGATACTAGTAAAAATAGTAGTAGTAGTAGTAAAAGGAATAATGATATTACTAGTATTTCTACTACTGCTACGACGAATACTACAAGCTACTAATGATAATAGTAATGACAATAATGATAGTGATAATGATAATAATAATTAGGATGACAATAATAATGATAAAATTCATAAAAACGATAACAGTGATAATGATAAAAAAAAAATAATAATAACCATCATCATCCTAATAATGATAATAATAGCAATAACAAACATAATTATGAATGGAAAACAAAAACAGTTTCGAAATCCTCCTGGAGAGTTTTGATGGTAGTTCTAATGATAAAATTATAATGATGTTGATAATGATGATAATAATGACAACAACAACATCAATAATGAGGATAATAACAATGATGATAGTAATAATAGTAATAATGATAGTAGTAATAATAATAATATTAGTAATAGTAATGATAATAATAATGATGAAAATAATGATAATAATACTAATAATAACAATAATATAGCCAACAATAAGGATAACAATGATCATAATAATAATAATAATAATAATAATAATAATAATAATAATAATAATAATAATAATAATAATAATAATAATAATAATAATAAAATAATAATGATAATGATATTAATAATGATAATAATGATAATTATAATAAAAATAATAATAACAATAATAATCATAAAATAATGACAATGAAAATAATGTTAATAATAATCATAAAATTAATAATGATAACAATAACAATAATAATAGTAATAGTAATAATAATAATAATCACAAATGTAATGCCAAAAATAAGTACACCAGTGATTGCAATGATAAATAAAATAACATAATGATAATCATAATTCTAGTAATAACGGTGTTACCAATAAATGTATAACTAATTATTAATAATAACCGTAACGAAACAAAATACTGTATTGATAATGGTGATGATGACTGGAGTGGGATCAAGGTTATTCATAAAAAAGTCAATTCACTTTGAAAGGAAATCCAGTTTCGCAAAAAAGGATAGTAAAAAAGAGAGGAGAGAAAATACAAGACAACGATGGGCTTTATATTCCCTGTCAGAGGATAATACGAGATCTAAGGGCGCATGGCAGCGACGGTAAAAGTGATAACCCAAGGATGATGCCTTGAGGGACTGCAAGCACTGGTCCGTTCTCTTTAAAAGGGATAAAATACAAAAAAAAAAACAGATATAAAAAAGAGAAAGGAGAGAGAAGAAGGAAGGGATGGAGAGGTAATATTAGAGAACAATCAATGTGGACAGACAGACAAAAGATGGAGAGAATGGCAGACCGATACATAGACAGACAGACACACAGACAGGGCTTCCTTCAGACGATAGGGTGACTTTCCTCGTTATGGGCAAAGGAAGAGGAGGAAAAATGACTGAAGACTGGATCAGTTTTATTACACATTCGACATGCATAAGCTTATATGCGTCTTCCTATCTGTCTTTTACAGCGTCTAGACATCCCAGCCTCCTTTTTTCTGATGTATTTTTTTCGGTGTAACTTTCCCTGTGTCTTCCCTTCCTCCTATCTCCCGGTTTTTCTTTTTAAACATCCTTCCCGTCTTTTGATTTTTATTACGGTTTCCGTCCTTTCGTCTCTCTCTCTCTCTCTCTCTCTCTCTCTCTCTCTCTCTCTCTCTCTCTCTCTCTCTCTCCTCTCTCTCTCTCTCTCTCTCTCTCTCTCTCTTCCTATCTGTCTATCTGTCTATCCCTTTAGTTATCTATCAGTTTATCTCTTCTCACTTTCTTAGTATTCGTCTGTCTGTCAGTTTGTGTATCTGCCAGTCTCTCTCTCTCTCCTTCTCTCTCTCTCTCTCTCTCTCTCTCTCTCTCTCTCTCTCTCTCTCTCTCTCTCTCTTTCTTACTCTCTCTCTCTCTCTCTCTCTCTCTCTCTCTCTCTCTCTCTCTCTCTCTCTCTCTGTCTCTCTCTCTCTCTCTCTCTCTCTCTCTCTCTCTCTCTCCTTTCCTCCGTTTGTATGTTCATATGTATGCAAGCTTCTGAATATAAATGGGTGGGTGAGTGCTTATGACTCTCTGCGCATGTCATTGCCCTCATGCATGAGAAAGGGCATGTGCTTGTTTCTTTCACTTATTTTTTTTCCATAGTATGTACATGTGCGTGTACATCCCCCATTCCTTTTTACTTAGATAATACCTATTCTTTAGCTTTATATGTGTATTGCTCAATCCCCGGAGATCCAATACTACCACATTGGTTTTCAATATTCACGAGGAAAAAAAAACGAGATCCTATTTAAGTGGTACATTATGAGACACAAGTTGC
Organism: Penaeus vannamei; assembly: GCF_042767895.1. NCBI lineage: Eukaryota > Metazoa > Arthropoda > Malacostraca > Decapoda > Penaeidae > Penaeus > Penaeus vannamei. The sequence goes on along the minus strand of NC_091558.1, from coordinate 31,757,506 downwards.
CTGCGCTGTAGTGTCTAGTTCCTCACACTACATGAAGGATAGTCTTTCTTCGTGAAAGATTTGCGAACTGCGTGAGACACAGTCATGCTGTTTGGATGACAGTCATGCTATCTGCGGGATGGTCATGGTGCTTGATGATTGATTTTGCAAAAGTAAGCTCTGGTCTCGCCAATGTTTCGAGCAAAACTCTTCAATCATGGTTTTGTCATGCGCAAAACTAATTTTCTTGGAAATATG
>NC_091558.1:31724769-31732269 GCF_042767895.1 Penaeus vannamei | reverse complement strand
ACATTGTGACTAATTCGTCAGCACTGTATATTTGTTGCTCTCTGTTGCCCCGGTAACAACGTACAGTTTTTGCAGGAAAATTTCTGGGCAATATTTACGATCGTTCCTTGTTATTCGACAGTCTAACATTTCGTCATGGGAACTCATAATTTCCGTTCCATTGATTACAAGGTACCGAGGAATCGCTAATTTCTTCTACTTTCTTCTCTTCTTTTCTTTTCTTTTTTTTTTCTTTCTTTTTTTTGTTCCTTTAACCCGCAAACTGCTCAAGGGGGTGCCGGCGGCCATACACGCGGTTCGCAATTACTGACATTAAAAAGTTTCTCAAAAATTATTTATACTATTATAATATAAAAGATTGCATGAAAACTATAAGAAAACTAAATAATAGTTAATTACCTCAGCTGGGGCGTGGTGGTGTAGTGAAGTTGCTTTCAAATCATGTGATGGAAGTCCCAGTTACACTCTGTTTGTCATACGATTTATGTCGCAGTTTACGGGTTAATTCTGGTTGATCTATTTTTTATAATCCTTATTTGTTGCATGAACATATCCTTAAGCATGTCCATGTATGCTACACTCCATGTGTATATTATGCATAAGATCACAAACACGGACGGACCTTACAAAAACAAACACGCGTAGACGATTTTAATCAACTAAGAAAATAAAACTTAAGGAGGCAGCGTGTCCTGGCAGGCTCCAGAGGGATGCCCTGGAGGCAATCTCCTCACACGTACCAGCGCCGTTAAAGAGAGAATTCTCGTCTCCTGCGTATGATTACCAGACGCCGGCGACTTGTAGAAGGCAATGAGGACCCGCCGACAAGATGAAGCGATGCTTTGCATATGTAACGAGTTCCTGCTCTTTCTTCTTCATCGTCCTGATTTTTGGGTGTCTTTCGCCGGCTGTTTATTTTGAGTTTTTTTTCTTGTTTTGTATGTTGTGTTGTTCTTAATTGCGCTTGTAGGATTTTTTTTTCTGGTAATATCTCGGTTTATAGTTTTTCTTTATTTCTCCCTCGTGTTTTCGCTTTCTCTCTCTCTCTCTCTCTCTCTCTCTCTTCTTCTTCTTCTTCTTCTTCTTCTTCTTCCTCTCTCTCACTCTCTTTCTCTCTCTCCCTCCTCCCCCTCCCTCTCTCTCTCTCTCTCTTTCTCTCTATCTCTCTCTCTCTCTCTCTCTCTCTCTCTCTCTCTCTCTCTCTCTCTCTCTCTCTCTCTCTCTCTCTCTCTCTCTCTCCTCTCTCCTCTCTCTCTCTCTCTCTCTCTCTTTCGCTTCAAGTTCTCCAGATTGTTGAGAATGCAACTTCCTTACTCTTTTTGCCATATTTTTCTTTGGTACAGGTTATAACGTTAACATGTCTCCATTTGGTTCGTGTTTGCTTTGTATTTGCTTTCTTTTTCACTATTCTACCCACTTCAGCGCAATTCTTTCTCTTCCCATTTGCCTTCTCCCCCTTTCATTTCCTTTTCATGTCCCTTTCCCTTCTTGTTTTACACAATTCCTCTCTTTCTTGCCTCTCCCTCTCTTCCATTTTTCTCTTAATCGCTTCTTCATCCTTTCCTATTTTCCTTACTCCTCCTAGTCTCTCATTTCTCCTCGTTTCGTCCTTATCTTCCACAACACCCCTCTTTCCTTCTTAGTTCTTTTACTCCCTTTTCCTCTCTTACACCTCTTTTCCATCTTTTGTAGACCTCTTCTTCCCTTTAACACTTTCGCACTCTCTCTTTCACAGTTTCTCTTTCACTTCCCTATTCTTTTCTTTCATTTTTTTCATTTCTTTGGGGTCTTTCGTTCTCTTTCATCCTCTCTGGGTCTTTTCCTCTCTTTCATTCCTTCTCCCTTTTTCCTATTACCTTTCTTCGCATTTTTTCCCTCTCTCTCACTCCTTTCTACCTCGTTTCTCCTCATCCTCTCTGCTTTTCCATCTTCCCTTTCCCTCTGTTATATTTCCCTTTCAGTTTTCCATTTCCTCTTTTCCCCTTTTTCGTATTCTCTCGCTCACTTCCTCTCCCCTCTTTTTCCCTCTTTTTCTCTCATTCCCTCTTTAACATTTTCTCCCTTCCTCTCTTTTCGTTTCCTCCCTTTCAGACCTTCTCTCTCCCCTTTTCCCTCTTCCACATTTTCTCCCTCCCTCCCTCTCTCCCCTCTTTCCTCTTCCACATTTTCTCCCTCCCTCTATCCCCTTTTCCCTCTTCCACATTTTCTCCCTCCCTCCCTCCCTCCCTCTATCCCCTTTTCCCTCTTCCACATTTTCTCCCTCCCTCCCTCTCTCCCCTTTTCCCACTACCGCATTTTCTCCCTCATTCCCTCTCTCCCCTTTTCCCACTATCGCATTTTCTCCCTCACTCCCTCTCTCCCCTTTTCCCACTACCGCATTTTCTCCCTCGCTCCCTTTCCCCTCACTCCACCAGCCTTTGAATAACACGAATCCCCGAAGGCCTCGGAAAGCAATATGCAAAAATGTGACCAAGGATTCCTTCTTGCCTTTCTGTTTGCTGTAATAAGGGTTCTCTACAGTCCAAGTTCTCCGAGATTCGGCGCCGAAATTGGGTGCCCGGGAAGGGATTTGGGAGAGAGGGGAGGGGGGAAGGGGGATCGGTGGGAGAGGAGGAGAGGTTGGGGTGATAGTTATGCCCAAAAGAATAACCTGGGATTATGGTTTCTGTGCTGAAGTTTGGCTCCCTGTCTCTCTCTCTCTCTCTCTCTCTCTCTCTCTGTCTGTTTGTCTTTATATATATATATATATATATATATATATATATATATATATATATATATATATGTATATATATATATATATATATATATATATATATATATATATATATATATATATATATATATATATATATATATATACATGAATATTGGTGTGGAATCGTCACACACACATAAATATGTTTATATATATATATATATATATATATATATATATATATATATATATATATATATATATATATATATATATATTTATCAATATATACATATATATATATATATATATATATATATATATATATATATATATATATATATATATATATATATATATATATATATATATATATATATATACATACATACATACATACATACATATATATATATATATATATATATATATATATATATATATATATATATATATATATATATATGTTAATCTCTATCTCTGTCTGTCTATCTGTCTATTCTCTTCTTTTTCTTTCAAAGAGAAATGTCTAATTTACATCTAATCCGGCAAAATGTGGTAGCAATGATTTCAATGATAGTGGGATGTAAAAAATACCAAAACTTTTAGGTCAAATAAAGCTTTTTTCAAAAAAGATAAAACTTGTTCCGTAGGAACATTTGCAGTGGGTACGGAAATAGCTTCAACCTGGCAAATATCCATCAGCATTAATCCCAGAGCTCCCAGCAACACTGTTGCCAGAAGCTCAGTGTGATTGGAACCCTTCGGAATCGTCACTCTCAATCAAATCCTGAATCGAGAGGTGTCACACGGGGTTCGCTTCTCGTATTAGCTGCTTCCTGTAAGTCTCGTGTTTGTGTCAAGGTCCGTGCAGAGTCGATCGTTTTTGTCTTTACATGGGGATCAGTATGTTGAAATGCTGTATCGCTTCTGACTCGTCATCTATGCGTAGATAATGTGGAGGACATTGGTGGTAGGAACACGAGAGTATATCCACATGCAAATGTGATGCATACAGAAAGACACAACAGCAAAAAAGAAGAAAAAAGGAAAAGCAAACGTGTTTTACTAAATATATATGATATAATTCAGTAAGAACTGTTTTTTTCAAATAAATCAAAGAATCAAAAAACGAAAGGAAATCCCAACGTACTGTGGACACCGAATATTCTGACTCATTTTCCATTCATGAAATCTCGCGAAAAGGAAGGAATATTTTTGCACTGTGACCTCCGTTACATATGCCCTACGATCGGTTTCCATGTGCATATCGGTGCGAGCAGATTTTGCATATGTACTACTGCAGATGAATATCTTATTCAGTGTGATTAGTTAGAATTTCATATCACGCACACACATACACACACGTGCGTGCGTGCGTGCGTGTGTGTGTGAAAGGAAGGGAGAGCGAGCGAGCGAGAGAGAGAGAGAGAGAGAGAGAGAGAGAGAGAGAGAGAGAGAGAGAGAGAGAGAGAGAGAGAGAGAGAGAGAGAGAGAGAGAGAGAGAGAGTGTGTGTGTGTGTGTGTGTGTGTGTGTGTGTGTGTGTGTGTGTGTGTGTGTGTGTTGCGCGCGCGTGTATGTCTGTGCATGCATGTTTACTGTTCTTACTGTATTATATTTGCATTGCCCTGCGTACCCAAAGTTGTTTTAAGTGCCGCAAAATTTAATAATCGAGCATCATTAGGGAGTACAAGAATTTAGTCAAATATGAAAAACAGAAACCGCAACTTCGCTGCATGGTTCAAGTGAAAGAACCTTCACGGAAAACAGATTTTACCCTTGTTACGTCCATGTTTTGAAAATGTCAGGAAAAATAATCTCAGCTTTGATTAATTTATTTCCTTTCAAGGGAAGGAAGACAAAGAGTAATGCATAAACTGTGAATGAACGAGATATATATTTACGAACTATTTTCCATTGCATTTTCGCGAATGAGGCAAAGGGGAAAAGCGGAGGGGAGACTGAGCGTGTCCAGTATGAAACAGACATTTTGGGAGGGAAAAAGTGATCATTTGATTCGGATACTATCATTCTCTGTCAACGAGGGATCATTTTTCAATCAACTCTTCGTAGTATACTTCACGTGATGTATCAAACCATCGTTTCCACAAATGGCAAATTCAGACCTGGGAATGATGTCAAGGAGGAGAAAATTCCTGGAGGGGGGGGGGGGATTTGAAGTTTACAAGGTATTCGTCGGAAAAAAAAAATCTTTAATCCTATGGTCTACTTTATAACTGTTTATATCCACCAAAAAATCCATTAACTATAATTTCAATGTTTAATCGGGTTCTGTATTCTGTAGTACTTAATTTTATTAAGCTAGATAACTAACTAGCTTAATTACTGGTAAACTTCAGTAAACTATAGTTACCATATACGTACAAATTATGAAATTATAGCCTTCTTTGGTGGATGCGCAAAGAAGGTGGGGTGCACAAGGGTAGTACATTCCTTTTGATATTGCAGCATAATGTTACTAATATAATCTTACTTTTCCTATTTCTTAAATCGCCAATATATTTGTACTCATATCTTAAAATGTTTGAGTATCATGTATCTCTCTCAAATTCGTATCCGTAGATATTGAAAATAAATATTAGCATCCACAGACGAAGCCACAAATATCGAAAATTCCACATCCGTAAATATCGAATAAAACGATTTCTAGTCCACTTCTATGATATGAAATATAACACTTTTGTTAGCAGAGGAATGCTCAGAGGAATGGCATGTACATACGTGCCATGTCCACTGTGAATTTAGATTATTATAAACCTGCACTGAAATTTACTTCCATGATTATAAGGATGCCTGGTACCAGTGATCATAATTTACATCTTCACTCATTTCATATTGATTTTATGTCTATATGTGTGAGTACACACACATACGTATTTAGGCACGCGCCAGCAAACAAAACAAAACACACACACACACACACACACACACACACACACACATTTACATTCATAGTCATATTCACATTCACATTCACACACATAACTGCAAACACTCACTCTCTTAAGGTTACCCCCCCCCCCCCAAAAAAAAAAAAAAAAAAAAAACATGCACAAAATCCTTGCAACACGAAACCAACCACAAGATTTAGCCACAGAGCTAATGAATTTCAAATCAACCCGGTTTTCCAGTTTTCTTCCAAGACGGTAAACGTACTGTGTTATTTTTGCATGGCTGGGTCGCAAATGAGAGAAGTGAAGGAAATGAAACTGAATTCAGCTCGTTGAGGGACCTGGTACAGTACGAGTTCTCAGAGGGTTAACACATACGATTTACTCATTTTAAGTTACGAGGGACATGCAAGGGATATGTGAATGGAGTAATTGGCTATCACATGTGTTAATGCGTGAATGGAAGATATGCATGTAAGAGGAATAGTAATTATAACAATTAGCATGAACATAAAGAGACGACCAATGATAAAACTAGAGAGAAAAAACAAAAACTTTATAGTGATAATGATAATAACACTAATTACAACATAGATCATAAAACAAAAATAACTATTTACAGTATCATTATTGTTGTGCATGTTGTTGATGTCGTTATGGTTTCATCACCACCAGCGTTATCATTTTGAAAATTTTGAAAACAATGACAACATCAATAACAGTGATAATGACGATAAGAATGATAATGTTAATAATGATAAAAACAACAACAATAATAATAATTGTAAAAATAATAATAATAGTAATAATAATAATTGTCGGGTATGATGTTCTCAATATGATGTCAGTACCTGTGCAGGAGGGCCAAGCTACGCGTCTTCATAATGGCAGTTGTGCCATATGGTAATGCAACCTGGACATTATCCTGTGCCTTGGAGTCTTGTCTTGATGCCTTCTGTAATAAGTCCTTGAACCGGATCATGGGGTACTGTTGGCGGGACCACGTGTCCAACGGTTGCACCGTGATCGCCAACTCAGACTATAGGGCCACCTGGCTCGCTTCCGACGGGATGATCCTGCTCACCAAGTTGTCTCTGAAGAGACACCCCTAGGAGGAGGAGGCCTGTGGGACGACCTTGGAGGTCGTGGCTTGGGCAGATCGACCAAACCTGTCATGAGGAGCTCGAGATGGGCCTCGCGGCTTGCCATGAGGGACGCCAAAAGGTGGGAATAAAGGATGGGCGCGGCTATGCGCCCCCGTCGGCTTTAGCAAATAATTAGGATTATGATGATGTTCCCAATATGATGCAATGCTAGTTCTTCAGGGCTAGCTGCTACGTCTCTCTCTCAATCAGAGATTGCCTTTGAAAGATAATAATTTTTATACGATGTGACTGAGTTTTATTGATGTTTGGTGTCAATACAGATGTTCAAGTGCAGCATGCCGTGAGCTATTAGCTGTATATAATCTCTGATATCTAAGGTGTTCTGTTCTAAACTGCTGAGCTGAACCCAAATGAATTGAACTGCTGAACTTGACTGGTTCCAAACGAACTGTACTAAACATAATTGGTCCCAAATGAACTGAACTTCTGAACATAATTGGTCCCAAATAAACTTAAATGTACTAGTACAACTGAAAGGTAAAAAATATCTCGTCTGAACATTTTGTTGCCGACCACAAGTATACACTTATTTCATTAAGAGTAAACAATGACACATGTTCTTCTTCACATAATATCATCACTAGACTCTTTAGATTTCGCAAATTCAATTTCTTCACTAAGCCTTAGCGGTTTACGGAGTTCCATGGGCAAACATTGAGAGAAGGAGCTCTATTCTCATCGCCAAACAAGACATCTGTCTGCCATGTGGCGATGATCAACCTA
>NC_091558.1:31707269-31709769 GCF_042767895.1 Penaeus vannamei | reverse complement strand
GTAAGGGCAGTGGTCAGAAGGTAGATGTCTTGGGGCATGCTATGCTATAGACTGTCAATGGTTGCTCTAGAGTCTGCGTGTATGACCACATGTCCATCCCTTAGGGACACGTAGGTCAGGGCTCCCATGATCGCAACCGTCTCAGCTTGGAGCGATGAGGCATTGTCTGTGACCCTAATGGATGTTGTTATACCTTGCTGCTAGAAGCATATCATCACTCTGACTGTGTGTGTGAGCCAGGAGTTGTCCGCAAACAGTTAATAGTCTTCCTGTAGGCGTCTGAGTACTCTTTGTATTTTGTATGAATTTCGGGGAAAGGAACTGGGCTGCCATTAAATCAATTCGGGTGTCCAGGGACGGCAGGTCGGTCTACATGAGGTTAATGACCTTTGTCCATCTAGAGGTACCCAGAGCGATCCTGGCTGCTTCATTATACACTGTTTCCAGTTTTTCTTTTAATGTTGTGCTGAAAGCAATGAGGGCGACCGAAGCATAGTCAACTATAGGTTGGGCAGCATATACATAGATTGATCTTTATACTTTGTGTCCCGCTGCTATGTGTTGTCTTCCGGTCATTACTTTCATGACCTGGTTCGGTCAAACAGGTACTGGATCACCTTTTTGAAATTGAGTGTGTGGCTTATCCAAACACCAAGGTATAGGGTGTCCTTCACCCATTACATATCCATACCCTGAACAGTTTTTAATTTATTGACACGTTTTCATTTTGCTGCCGATATCTTTAGACCCATCCTAGAACACTTCAGACACGAGATTCAGAGAATGCTGGGCTCTAGTTAGGCGATAATTGCCAGATCATCTGCATAAAAGATGATCTTGCATCCCTCTGGCAAGTGAATGTTGAGTATGTTGGACATGAGAGTATTGGAAAGAGCAGGACTGAGAACCCAACCCTGAAGCGTTCCACTTTCAAGTGGCATGTGTTGAGACAAGTGATCTTGAAATCTAACATTTGCTTTTGTCTTTGTTAGATATCCAGGCCAAGAGTCTACCTTTAATTCCCATGTGGATTACGGTCTCCTGAATGACAAGGGGACTTGCTAGTTTAAAATCCTTCTACAGGTCTAGAAATACAACCACAGAGGGTGTAGTGCATATTGAGCTTAGTATTGTGGCGATGGTATGGGTTGTGCTCATACCCCTTGTGAACCCATGCAGGTGTTCATGAGGAGGTCCCATTTTCCAACATAGCCGATTTAGTACCATCACGGCTGTTTTAGCCAGACAGCTGAGGAGAGAAATGGGACAGTACCTACCTGCCCCTTTTGGTTTTGGGATGGAAACTATTATGACTTGTTTCCAGCTCTAGGGTAGCATGGCAGTTTGCCAGGACTTGTTGATGTGCTGTAGAAATGCAAGCTCTCCAGTAACTCCTAAATGTCAGATCTTGGTGCTGATGCAGAGCTGGTTTTATATGTTTTCCTTAGGTCCCTGAGTGAGAACATGGCATCCGAGTCATCAGTTTCAAGTGCCTTGTCTGTGGTGAGAGCAAGCCTGCCAGGATTTAAGCGTTGTTTTTTATCCCTCAGCTCAGGAGGCAGGTAGTTGCTGCTGGTTCTGGCTGAAAACTCGAGCACCGGCCTCTGATTGTGGGCCATGATGCGTGCTTGCCTGACCCATTTCCACAACTCAATGTGGCTGGTCTGGTGGCCAAAGGACTGGCACCATTCCAGCCACTTTTCCTGCCTGACTCTGTTGGCAGTTTCCTCGGCATCCGCAACAGCTTCCCTCAAGAGGACCAAGTTGTGGGGAGTTCTTTGGTGTCGGAAGTTTTTTTGTTGATTCTGTGGTTGACCTCCTTAATCTTTTTTATTGTACTAGGACGAGTTTTAGGGATGGTCTGTGATGCTGCCTGGTTTATGGCCTTGACTAGTCTTGCCTCAAACATGTCCACATTTTCATTGTTTTGGGGTTCATTGTCCCTCAGGCAGTGGGCCAAGCCTTTCTGGACGGCTTGCCAGTTGGTCTTGTCTGTTTTCCATTTGGAGATTTGTTGTCTTTGGGGCTGGCAGGTGTATCTCAACAGCTTGAGATTCCATGCCATCTCCACAGTACGGCGGGTTGGCTATTAAGGAGCATGGATTGCTGCTTTGACCAGGGTCATCAGGCCTTTAGCACCATCTAAGCTTGGAGTGGTGAAGTCATCATATACTGAGAAGCGAACAGTACCCATGGAGTCTTCTGGAGCATGACAATGTCAATGTTCCTTGCTCACACTATAGATTGGAGAAAGGAGCTTTTTCTATTATAGCTACAGGAGCTCCACTGTAATATGCTTGGAGTGTCAGCCATAATGAATACTCAGAATATCATAATCGTCTCCAGCTTCAGAAGCCCCAGTGCGGGTGGCATATGACATGTATAGATCCTTGTTGATTGAGAATCATACATCTTCCAAATGGTGTGGTATTCTGGTTGAGGGTCTACCGGGAGCAGAGCCTTGGTTAGAAGTAACACTTTAAGGACCAGACCTTGGCTG
>NC_091558.1:31639769-31644769 GCF_042767895.1 Penaeus vannamei | reverse complement strand
TCACGGCAAAAGCAGATAGCAGGTCTGCCTGATAAATAACCACTGATATGACATATGGACCAGCCAATTGAACCCCAAGATAGTGAACTATTTATCATAGTTCACTAGCTTCTACAAACAGCTGTTCCTGGAAATAGTCAGATAATTCAGAAACTAAAAATGAATTGCTGCAAGAAATCAACACCTTTAGTTCAGGAATTAGTTTTTATATATATATATATATATATATATATATATATATATATATATATATATATGCATGTATATATGCATATATATAGATAGATAGATAGATAGATATAGATAGATAGATATATATATAGATAGATAGATATGTAAGTGTGTGTGTGTGCGTGTGTTTTATGTATATACATATGTATATATAAGTATACATCTATATATGTATATATATATACATATATGTATATATATTGACATATCTATACATATGTGTGTATACATATATATATTTACATATATATTTATATAAATATGGGTATATATGTGTATAAATAAATGCATATATATATATATGTGTGTGTGTGTGTGTGTGTGTGTGTGTGTGTGTGTGTGTGTGTGTGTGTGTGTGTATGTGTGTGTGTGTGTGTGTATGTGTGTGTGTGTGTGTGTGTGTGTGTGTCTGTGTGTGTGTGTGTGTGTGTGTGTGTGTGTGTGTGTGTCTATATATATGTATATTTTATATATATATATATATATATATATATATATATATATATATATATATATATATATATATATATATATATGTAAGTGTAGGGACGAACGTCTATCTATCTATGTCAGTGCTTGTTTTCCTTCCACACTATCAGGGCTTTTGTGTAAACACTGTTACAAATAAATGTAACATAGGGTCTCGAAGTAAATAACCATGTTTATATTATATTTGTACTCTTAGGAATATCATGTAATGCTACCTTTAAACCAAGTAATTTATCATAGTCTAGGAAACAGTAGTTTTTTCCGTTTTTATTTTGTAATTTCATCCTCAGGGAATATTATTAAACAGGAAGACAAACTAACCAGAGGCTCTGAAAATAAACAAGTAATTGCCTACCTCAGATGTTTCTTTATTTCTCCTACTTTCTGATTTTCTTGGAAGTGGATTTTTTTCTTTTTTTTTTTTTTCTTCTTTTCTTTTTTTTTTTTTTTTTTTTTTTGAAGAGTGAATAAAGATATCCTTGGTCTTTATGAGTAAGAAAAGAACTACTCTCTCATCTCCATCGCTAACCGTAGGCTTTATCAGTAAACAGATAAATTTGTTTTCCCTTTCTCTATCCTACCTTCACGTAAACACTTCTCCCGCCAAACAAGTTATTCATGGACTTTATGAAGTAAACAAATCATTTTATTTTCGCCTTTGTCTATTTTGCCCTTCCCTCCCAAGCAATGCCTACGTCTCCCGGGGCATCAAATCAGGAAGGAGTGTGACCCAGCTCTGAATTGTTCGAATCCATTTCCACGCCAGGGGGAAAAATGAGACAGAGCTCACTCGTGTTCGCGATTTTTAGACTTACGACTGAATTCACTTCTACGTCCATCCGTGGCAGCGCCGGGTTTTCTTTGCTTTCAGAGTGTGTCTATATATCCTTTACCTTGTGCTTTCTTTTCATGTTTCTTTCTCGCCTAAGAATTCCTGGGAGAGAGGAAGAGAGGGGGGACATTTCTATCTTTCTTTCTTTTTTTTCTTTTTTTCTTTCCCTTTCTTTTAGCCCCGTGACCTTTCATTCTCTTTGAGTGACGTTGAAAGGAAAATTGTCGTAATTCATGGAGTATTCCCTGCCTTTGTTTCTCCCTCTCCACTCTCTCCATCAGCCTCTCTTTTTTCGAGCACGCTTATTCTCTCTCTTTCGGGCATCCTTTTATCTCTCTTTTTTCTGTCTTTCGTTCGCATCTCTCTCTTTGTCTGATTCTCTCTCTCTCTCTCTCCCTTCCTCTTTGCACCCTCCCCCTCCGCTTTCTCTTTTTCTCTGCCTCCCCCCCCCCCTCTCTCTCTCTCTCTCTCTCTCTCTCTCTCTCTCTCTCTCTCTCTCTCTCTATCTCTCTCTCTCTCTCTCTCTCTCTCTCTCTCTCCATCCATCCCTCCCTGCGTGCGAGGATAAAGTTATGTTATGAATGGCATGCGTGCCTGTGTGTATAATTTTGTTTGCATGTTTTTTTATGATTTTTTTTATTCATGTGTACATGCGTGTTTTTTTCTATTTGTTATATGTATATGTTTTCTGTGTTTCTTCTTTCCTTATGTGCGTTAACTTCTGTTTTTGCTTCACAGATTCATTGCTTACGAAAGGATCTTCAATGACTCGAAAGAAGCTGCAATAAGAAGGAACACGAGCCTTTTCGACAAGTTACTGAAAGGTTTGAAAAAGTGTAAGAAAAAAAGGGAAATTTATATATATATTAGTAAAGAAAACTTCGAAAAGACTGTGATGTGATTAAATGAAAGAGCACGAGTGAGACAGTGACATGATTGGGAAATGAATATTGTAGAATCTTGCTAAAAGTCAAGGCCCAAAGATCGCCATTCGCCAATAGATGGCCGAAGCTCAGACGGAGGTTGCCATCGGAACACCAAATGCGTAGTGTTGTCCGGTTAGTCTGATCGAGGAGACTGCAATAATAGTAATAGAGGGGAAAGTTATAGAGCTTTTGAGAGAATAAGGATTGGAAGTCCATACGTTTAGTAGCTTGACTCTTATTTGGGATAAAGATATATTGAGTGTTATGTTCGTGAAGCTGTTTGCAACGTAAACCAGGGCTCATTTACGAGATCATTGTCCAAGTCTGGTGTCGGACACGTTCTGGATCAGCGCCGAAGAGAGGGATCGGAGAAGGGCGCTAACCATCATTCAGCGCTTCAGGAGTTTACAGTGTGCTTCTGCTAACATTGATTCAGTCGTATTAGAGAATATCAATGTTATTTATGGATTTCTGATCTTTGCTTCTATAACTGGTATAAGTTCCTTTACGATATTGTCTGCGTTGGTGGGACAGGAACCCACGCAGGAGGCCACGCTTGTATGCAGCTCCCGCACGTCAGGGGCCGGGAATGGTGGGCGGTTCAGAGGCCACGTCGACACCGCCAGTTCTGAGAGACTTCGGGTGCCGTGATCCGACACCACGCTCTGAAACTGATCGCGTAACCAAACCCCAACAGCAGACGTCTCAGCTGTGTCTATTTTTTCTTTCCGGTATTATGGATTACGTACTTACCATAGGGATTAAACCAGGATATTAAACAAAATCAGACTTTCAAAAACAGGAAGATATCATCGCATCATTTCATCTTAAATGCTTTTCAGTGTTATCATAGTTGGTATTCATTGTCCGTATTCTCCTCTTCTATGACATTCATTTCAGATATCTGGAAAATCATTTCAGTTCCAACTTCAGCCATTTCGTCCGCACCAAATACTTTTCTTCGCCAATACCTTTTATCTTTTATTTCCGTGCCAAATATCTCACGTTTGCTTGGAAGTCTAGAAACCAAAAATCGTTATGACAAACTACCCTGAACGATTTCCGAAGGCTTGATGTCCCATAAAAAAGTAAAGAAAAAAAGACACTATTGCCGAGCTTTGAGATACGCCAGTACTTCGCAGTCACATGAGGGGTGAATATGTTATCTAAATTGCGCTTCTGCATGTATTGGCTAAAACTTCCGATAGTGATGTTTCATAAGGTATGGCTGTGATATAGTATAGATGTTATTCGAACGAAGAAAACGAAGGAGTTTCCGAAAAGAAAAGAATTTTTGAAAAGAAAAGAAAAGAAAAAAAACGTTTTAATAAATCTGGAGGGTTGATTGTCGGCTCCCACTTACTCCCGAGGCTGAAGATATTACATAATTCAATAGGAAATAGTAAAAGTAAAACCTTACTCAAAGCGTCCTCGCACGTAAAGTTAGAGATAACTTGCCCAATCTGTGAGCTCAGGCTATCACCCACTTCATCTTTTTTTGTTTTTGTTTTTTTATCACCATTGGCGTCACCGTCATTGTCATCTCCATCATCATTCAGTGTCATCGCCATTGTCACTGTCATTGTCATCGCCATCTTCACCGCCATTATCATCAGCATCATCATCATCCTTACAAATTTAGTCTTTATCGTCATTATTCTAGCCTCACACCAACAACACTCTTGCATCACCAATTTTTCCATTCCCTGTTATCATGATTCCTGTTATTCTCATCATGTACCACCAATACCTCCTATCATCATCTTCACGTATTCCACCCGCGTCGACAACCTGCCCCTCCTCCCCCCGTCCTCTTCTCTTCCTCCTTTCCCCCGTCTCTTCCTCTTCCTCCCCTTCCTCCCTTTTTCGCGTCTCCTCCTCTTCTTCCCCATTCCTCCCTTTCCAAGTATGATCCCCTTTCGAGTCTTCTCCCCTTCCTCCCTTTTCAGTCTCCTCCGCTTCCTCCCTCTCCAAGTCTCTTCCCCTTCCTCCCTTTTCAGTCTCCTCCCCTTCCTCTCTTTTCAGTCTCCTCCCCTTCCTCTCTTTTCAGTCTCCTCCGCTTCCTCCCTTTTCAGTCTCCTCCGCTTCCTCCCTATCCAAGTCTCTTCCCCTTCCTCCCTTTTCAGTTTCCTCTCCTTCCTCCTCCCTTTTTAGTCTCCTCCCCTTCCTCCCTTTTCAGTCTCCTCCCCTTCCTCCCTTTCCTAGTCTCTTCCCCTCCCTCCCTTTCCAAGTCTCCTCCCCTTCCTCCCTTTCCAGTCTCCTCCCATTCCTCCCTTTCCTCCTCCCTTTTCAGTCTCCTCCCCTTCCTCCCTTTCCTCCTCCCTTTTCAATCTCCTCCCTTTCCTCCCTTTCCAAGTCTCCTCCCCTTCCTCCCTTTCCAAGTCTCCTCCCCTTCCTCCCCTTGTCCGTCTCCCACGTTCTTCCACCCACTCATTTACTCCAAAAATCTTCCTTCTCTTTTTCAAACATGACCTACATTCTTACTCGTCTTTTTTTCTCTTTGGAAAAAAGCTACTCCCTTT
>NC_091558.1:31517403-31524903 GCF_042767895.1 Penaeus vannamei | reverse complement strand
TGTTGGGAGTTAAAGGGTTTGAGAGGAAAATATACAGCAAACTGAAAGGTGTATGTATCAGGGAGTGATGACATACACAACGCAAAGCCATAGTTGTATTAATCCACTGTCCGTTTTGAGTAGCTAATGGCCAGGGGTGATTTGTGTTTTACATTTACATTTTCAGGTATTAAAAAGTTTGGGGGGCTTGGGGCGGTAGCTGTCCCTCCTCCACTGCCACTCACCACATTTCCAGTATAAACGTTTAATCCAAATGGTAACTTTTAATTCCTCTAGAAAACAATAAATGTTATAGACCCACCCAGTTCATTGTACATTTAACAAAGGCTGCCTGAACAATTGGCAGGTCTCGGGCATAAGTTTTCAATTTCTTATGATGGAAGCAACAATTATCTGTACAAACGCGATGGACAACATATCTATACTAGTATTAAGCGATTGAACATTTTACTGCAACCAGAATCCTTCAAAAGGACAACGAATTTTGTTCCATTTACTTACCAAAGGATGCTGTTAGTGGGCCTGAAGTTCTGTAATATTGAAACCGCATTTCCTCTTGGGTTTTCATATACAATATTTTGCAAAGATGGTCTTCCTTTATGTGTTTGGTGCTTGACAGATCAACTTCAAATTATCATTTAGGTTCATGAGTGTTTTTCTTGATATAATGCACCATTTCAAGTATCATGGCAGTTTATACTTAATGCATTTTTTCCTCTCTCTCACTCTCTCCCTCTTTTTTTTTTTTTTTTTTTTTTGTCTGCCTAATCGTGTGAGTGAAATGTTTTTAAGTAGATTTTTGTATTCACATCAGTATATATTTCAGTTTACGTTCACACACACACACACACACACACACACACACACACACACACACACACACACACACACACACACAGAGTCGCAGCAACTAACTCTCCGCAATCCCCTGTAAACAAAAACAAGCCAATATAATGAAACTTAAAACCTATTGGCTTCACCCGAGTTATCTATTACAGCTTACGACTCCCTGGTACGGTGCAGAGCAGAGTCAGCTTGAGGAAATTGTGCAATAAATTCTTAAAATTGCAGCTAAAGTACGTTCCAGGTAAACCCTTTAACTTTGTTTTTAATGCCCCTCGTGAGCTATGACCTGAAAGGAATTGCTATTATGGGGGTTTGGATTACATGATCCAAGACTTTGATGCGATATTTTTATTAGTTCTCTTCATAAATACTTAATGGATAATCACTGATTTCTGCGCATATATTTGCTTATCTTTATTGGTCGATTGATAAAGGAAATATTCTTGAATATGATAAGGATTGATACACTGACATGGTATAATTATACAGATATGCAATAGAGTGTAAAGAAAAAGAAAGAGAAATATAAACAGATAAATATAATATTGTATGCGTGTGTGTATGTATATAGATAGATAGATAGATGGATAGATATAGATATTGTATATATATACATATATATATACATACATCTCTCTCTCTCTCTCTCTCTCTCTCTCTCTCTCTCTCTCTATATATATATATATATATATATATATATATATATATATATATATATATATATATATATATAGAGAGAGAGAGAGAGAGAGAGAGAGAGAGAGAATATGCAGGAGTGTGTGTGTGTGTGTGTGTACGTGTGTACGTGTATATGTTTGTTTGTATTTGTGTTTCTGTGTGTGTGTGTTTCTGTATATGGGCGTGTGTGTGTGTGTTTCTGTTTGTGTGTGTGTGTGTTTCTGTGTGTGTGTGTGTTTCTGAGTGTGTGTGTTTCTGTGTGTGTGTGTTTCTGTGTGTGTGTGTTTCTGTGTGTGTGTGTGTGTGTGTGTGTGTGTGTGTGTGTGTGTGTGTGTGTGTGTGTGTGTGTGTGTGTGTGTGTGTGTGTGTGTGTGTGTGCGTGCGCGCCTTACCGAGGTGGAATTTAAGAACTACTTCACCAAGAATTTTATGATAATATTTTCTCCACCTGATCAAGAAGTTTCCAAATTCAACACTAAACTCGAGCACGCCTCAGCGCATCCGGGTAACTTCAAAGGAAACGGAAGACGCACATCGGCTGTCGGAGGAAAATATCGCTTCTCCTTTTTCCATAGTTCCTTCTTCCTGTTTGCGTTCATATCTGTCTATCTACATCTTTCAACTATACATGCATATACATATGTATGCGTGTATGCCCTCTCACACACACACACACATACAAATACACACACACACACACATATACAAATACACACACGGACACACACACATGTACGCATACACGCACGCACGCACGATCACACACACACACAAACAAACAAACACACACAAGTATATCTGTTTGTACCTGTGCCTATTACTACAAGCAAGGAATCTATTTCCAGTACTAACCCATGGTTCATAAGTGTGGAAATTCGATAAAACTTACATCTCGGCATTAAGCTAAATACAAAAAATCTCATTATAAAATCATCGAAATTAAAACTAACCAAAATTAAGGCTGTGAAAGTTGTAAAAGAATGTAAATGGGAATTGTGAAAAACACTCGTCCAAACGCTAAACAATTTAGACACCGAAATAAGGAACAACCATTTGGCAGGTTGAGGCGGAAGGCAAAAGATGACTGGAATTAATTGCCAGAACACTACAGCGACAAAAATCGTGGAGAGAATTGCTGGCCGATACCCTGCAGGGGATAAAGTGTACAGGATCATTATACTCGTATTCTCTCTCTCTCTCTCTCTCTCTCTCTCTCTCTCTCTCTCTCTCTCTCTCTCTCTCTCTCTCTCTCTATATATATATATATATATATATATATATATATATATGGGTGTGTGTATGTGTGTGTGTGTGTGTGTGTGTGTGTGTGTGTGTGTGTGTGTGTGTATGTGTGTTTGTTTGTTTGTAAAATAAAGTACATACATATATATATATATATATATATATATATATATATATATATATATATGTACATATATATAGATGTATATATATATATACACATATATATTGTAAATGCATATAAAGGAATGCTGAAACACCACAATGAAAATGAAAGCTTTCCTACACACACATAAGGAAGGCCTATATTACGAAAAAAAAACAAACATTGACCACCGACTAACTGCAGTTTAACTCGGAATAAAATGAACCATATAGTGTAGAAAGGAAAAGAATCAGAGAACATTTTCCAGTGTTTTATCAACGAAAACTTACCGACGCCCCCCTTATAAACTTCCCACGCTCATACCCGTCTCTCGATAGCTTCAAAGGAACCCGTGTACACAGAGGCTCTCGGTGAAATGTGCGATTCTACTTTCTGTATTTCATCATTTACATTGGAAATTATTTGCTCTTATGGCATGAGGAAAACTATTATTACGTTTTATTCAGATTATTTTGCATGGTAATTTCCTTTTTTTGGTGTAAAACAAGGACAAATATATAATTATTCCTCGTATCATTAGCTTTGTTATCATGATTATAATTATTATCATCAACTTTATCATTATCATTGTTATCATATATGTATATGTATATGTATGTGTATGTGTGTGTATGTGTGTGTGTGTGAGAGTGTGTGTGTATGTGTGTGAGTGAGTGAGTGTGTGTGTGTGAGTGAGTGAGTGAGTGAGTGTGTGAGTGAGTGAGTGAGTGTGTGAGTGAGTGTGTGAGTGAGTGTGAGTGAGTGAGTGTGAGTGAGTGAGTGTGAGTGAGTGAGTGTGAGTGAGTGAGTGTGAGTGAGTGAGTGTGAGTGAGTGAGTGAGTGTGAGTGAGTGAGTGTGAGTGAGTGAGTGAGTGTGAGTGAGAGAGTGAGTGAGTGAGTGAGTGAGTGAGTGAGTGTGAGTGAGTGAGTGAGTGTGTGTCTGTGTGTGTGTCTGTGTGTGTGTTGTCTATGTCCATGGGAATATAAGTCACAAGTCCGCTCGTGACATCTGACCTTCACTCTCAGCAAGGGTAGGGAAACGTCAGAGCTGATCTCGGCTCAGAAGTCTCTTTGAGGACTCACTCCGTGCCTAGAGGACCCAGCATTTCCATCCGCCTCGCCCCCCACCCCCCCACTCTCTCTCTCTCTCTCTCTCTATCTGTCTATATATCCATCTATCTATCTCTCTTTCTCTCTCATTCATACACCGCCACTATATCTATCTTCTACCATCTATATATCATTCCCCCTATCTGCCTGCCCAGCTACATCCCTTTTTATCTCTTTGTAGCTTCAAACGATCGTGTTTTGCAAATGTATTCGTTGTAACAAAAAGCACCGGCCAAGCCAGAGCGCACCCTAGGCCCACCGCCCTGCCCTGTTCTCGGAATGACCCACTTAGGACCCCTTCCTCTTCAAAATAAGTCGCCCCTCATCCTTTTAGACTGCACTTTCACTTAAACACACGCGCAATCTCCCTTTTTGAAAACTCTTTTTACGCTTATTAAGTGTGTTAATATTTACGGCCCCTGCAGTATATATCGTTTGTTTTCGTCGCATGGATATGAGACGTGTACCCGGATAATAACATTGGGAATGCGCTTGTAAACATTATTTTGTATACACTAATGTCATTTTATGTTAGACTAACGTCCTGCATCTCTTTTAGAGGAACATTCCTCTTCTTTATTTATAAATATGATTTAGAAAGCGAGCTACATAACATCTATCAAACAAGCCGGTATGGCAACGATTTTAATTTTTGCTTTGAGCAGTTTGGAAAAGTACTGTATGCTAATGTTTTAGCTTAGTTTTAATTATTTCAGGAAAGGCAGATAAGGGATAGGAAGCAGAGAATTAGAGTAAAATATTCAACACAGATATGAATTGAAAACAAGAACCTAGAATACTGGAAATTAGTGAAAGTTTCACAAAACAATTAAATTGCCAAAGGCTCTTCTAAAATATAAAAACTGAGAATTTAGTCTGGACCTCCTGCTATAAACGCATAAGCACTGACAATCTCATCCACTTTTATGATAACTTATCTTTTCGCCACCTCTGTGTGTGTATGTGTGCATTTGTGTGCGTGTATATGTATTTGTGTGTATGTGTGCGTGTGTATTCGTGTGCGTGTGTATTCGTATGCGTGTTTGTGTTTGTGCATGTGGTGTGTGTATGTTTGTGTCTGTGCGTGTGCATGTGGTGTGTGTGTGTGTGTGTGTGTGTGTGTGTGTGTGTGTGTGTGTGTGTGTGTGTGTGTGTGTGTGTGTGTGTGTGTGTGTGTGTGCTTATCTTGGATATTCTGTTGATAAAAGGAAAAACTTATCGCGTGTGCACATATTATGATTGGGCGCGAGGATCACCAAGATTGCACACTCCGCAATGTTGCCAGTTGTACAGTGTTGTTGCCAATGAAATGCAGCTGTTTGATCTCTCATGTGTTCTGATTAAAGCCAACTAATAACCCGAATCTTCAAACACGATGTGCATTATATGATCCAAACTCATTAGAGCACCCCCAAAAATTAGGCCTGTTTTAAATATGGATCGTGTAATTCCATAAATGAATATGTATCGACTTAATATTATTCCTACTGTTTTATGTGCAAATTATTATGGTACATTCCCTAACGCTTTTAATGATATGATACATCTATGACCGACCACTGTCCCCTAAAATAATAAAATCGTGACTGGAAATTTATATATTTCATTCAATGCTCTGTGGTCTATTTCCAGGCAATGTATATAAAAGTAGCCATTAG
The DNA here is from genome assembly GCF_042767895.1 of Penaeus vannamei. Taxonomy (NCBI): domain Eukaryota; kingdom Metazoa; phylum Arthropoda; class Malacostraca; order Decapoda; family Penaeidae; genus Penaeus; species Penaeus vannamei. The sequence continues at coordinate 31,519,224 of NC_091558.1, read as the reverse complement.
AATCGCATTTAAAGAAAATTTAATAAAAATTAAAATACAGACATTTTTTTCAATAAATCAAAACAGATAGATGTTGGTCTAATCTGTAAAATTATGATATGATAATAACATTGTTACGTTAGTGATACTACTACTATTAATGACAATGATGAAATAACAATTATTATAATACTATTAACAGTAATAATAGCAGTAGTTAAACAGATAATAATGAAATAATGATGATGATGATAGTAACAGTGATATTAATAATGACAAAAGGAAAAATAATGATGAAGATAACTATAAAATAATGATAATGACAACAGTACTAGTAATAGTAGTAATAATAATGATACTGAGGATACTTTAAATAACAATAGAAGTAGTTGTAGTAGTAGTAGTGATGGTGATATTAATAACAGTTATAATAATAATAATAATAAAATTAATAATGATGATAATAATAAAAACATCTATCATTGTTATCATTAATTATTGTTATTATCATTATTATTATAATCGCTATTACTTATATTATCATTATATCTGTCATTATTATCAATATTCTTATTCTTATTCTCTTTACAATTATGATAATGAAAATGATGACTATAGCACTGCTTTTACTACTAATAATGATAGTACTTATGATAGAAGTAAAAATCAAAAATTATGATTATGATAATGTAAATAAAGTTAACAGAATAATAACAATAATAGTAATGGTGATAATGATAATGATAATGATAATGATGATGATAATGATGATGATAATAATAATAATGAAATTAATTATAATAATAATAATAAAAATGGTAATAATAATAATAATTGTAGCCCACAGTATATCCAACTACAGAATACGTCACACTGTAGGGCCACCAGTGCAACGTGTCAGCATCACCTGCATCAATAAGGGCATCAACAATAATCTCTTGGATTCTTGTACACGGTTTAATCCTTTCTTGGAGACATTCGAGCTGCAAACAAATAAAACATTGGTAACCACGTACTGAAATACAGGTCATTGAACAAAGTACCACAGTTATTTAGGTCTGGGCTTTCTTGTTACATGAATTAAAGATGTGTAATGCTTTACTTTTTTATGTTTTCAAAAGACTGGAAGCCTATTAACATAAATATATGAAATAAACTCGGAACTATCTGTAGATATACAGCCCAACTCAATGAACATTCATTACACATAAACAAAAAAAAGGAATATTTATTAGTCTAGACTTGCATATCTACCGTATATATAAATGAATGTATAAGCAATTAGAAATTACAGACAAGTAGCAAATTCATCACACATAAACATAAAAATATTTACATCGTATCCCAAAGCAGGTAGCACTGACGCTTCACATCACCACCCCATCATCACAGGCACGTCACGTCACGACAGGTACACCATCTCACGACAGGTAGCCAGCCTGCACCCTTGCATCTATGAGACAATTTCACTTATATGAAACATCATATCAGGTATTAGCACTTGACACATTTAAGATGTACGTGGAAACAATTGCACATCACTATTCATATAAAGGAAAATACAGTATACCAATTAATACCAACCAATGCGAGGACCATGTGAGGGTAGAAATCACTCTGCAAGGTGACAAGCCCAACTCCAGTGCTCTTTCTCAGACTACACTGAAGTCAGTGGGGTTATCACTTTGACTCCAACAGTTCTTTAATACTTTAACTGCCAGCTCTTCCCAGAAATACTGGCGTTAATAAGAATGTCACTGCAATTTCTATGAGCGTGTCCGTCAACAAAAGACCCTCCTCCAGGTGGTGATGGCTCCTAACACAGGCTTTCGCAGCCGATCA
>NC_091558.1:31502403-31504903 GCF_042767895.1 Penaeus vannamei | reverse complement strand
AAACAACCACTGATAATTATCGCTTGTAAAATCTGTCCAATATGCAAATCCTTCAGCGTGCCGGCATCTATAATTACTTAAGAATTTGCTCATTTGCTACCGTTTTCTATTATCCCCTTCCCACGCCTTGTGACGTCATAGGCCTTACCACCCAAAGCTGCGCAGAACTCCGAAGTGATGAGACCTGTACTAACATAGACCTTGGCAAAGCAATGTTGTCCACACCTATTTTTATTTATTTATTCTTTTTTCATGGTCTATCACAGGATCTGCGACAAGTTGTTGAGACTCAGAGGCGCACTCCATTTCTGTCCGCGGTCTACCACGGAGGCACGTTCCCTCCAGGTATGTCACATTTTTTCTCTTTTTAATGAAAGATCTGACACGTTTTCCCCGTTTTTTCAAGGCTTTCTATATATGAAATGTGGATGTCGGGCAATTTTGGAGCACGTTTATGGGCACGGTATAAAAAGAAGTCCTCAACACCAATAGCAATCGCTATATTCTAAAACTAGTGATGACCTGGGAGCCCTTCCAGCTGGTGCTTCCTCGGTTACAACTTTGGGTCCAGGTCAGCAGTGGCATGTGGCAGCAATGGATCTAAAGGCCACCCCAGGTCCTGCTCCTGCACTGGTGGCGATGCAGGCCAGGGGACTCTCTTGTGTATTGACCTTTTCATTGGCATAGCTAACGACAGTCTGTGACCTCCCTTTGCTGTGCCTGGCTTTTTACCACTCTCCAAGACCTTACATGCCGGGTCAGCCCATAATAGAACATAACATCGTACCGCGCCATGACCATTAACTGCAAGACCCGCGGGGACTAAATAAAACAGATACAATACACGCTAAAACCGTTACAAAACTTGCCATGGTTTGGAATGGTTCTCACGGTAAGCTAGGCTGTATGGTCATCGTTTCACCGTTTCATCGCGTTAAATCTCAGTATGTGACGGTTGCCAGTCATGGCGCATTACATCCTATTATGTTCTAACCCGATGTTTGAGGTCATGGAGAAAAGTAAAAAAAACTAGGCCCGGCAAGGGAGATCACAGTCTGTCATGAGTAATGTCACCAAAAAGGTCAAAACGCAAAACGGTCACCAGGCTTGCATCTTGATGATCTACTGCTGCTAAATACAACTGCTGATCCGGAGCTGTAACCCGGGGAAGCACCTACTAGAAGGGCTCCCAGGGTCATCCCCAGCTTCAGAATAGAGTGATTGGTAATGGTGTGGAGTGCTCCAAAGCTGACCGAAGTCCTCGTTTCATACGCAGAAAGTCTTGTTGTGGATGCCGGGATAGGCCATGAGAAAACTTTGGAAGACCTAACACATCTTGAATATGAAGGAGAAAAGGCCAAAATTCCGCGGCGCACTACGGTTTAAGCAAATGGACCTGCTATGGCCGCCAGGAATATAACGCAGACTTAGCCTTACATGCCCGTCCCATTTTTTCCATGGTGGCCTGAAATATGGTTGCCGTGACTGCTGGGATATAGTGCAAACCTCATATTAACTCCAGTCAGTGTTTCTGCGGCACTGGTAGTGAAAGAATAAAATTTGATGATTACACTCTTTACGTTTTTTTTTTTTTTTTTACGCTTTTCCTCTTTGGTTTATAGACAGGCAGTGCCTTAAGGGCTCTCGAAAGAGGAAATCACAGCTATTACATCCCTGATTGCTTTAGGGTAAAGTAATAAGGAAAGTTCCACTCTGACCAAAGTTGCACTCGGAACATTTCAACTCTGGACAAAAAAAAGTTCACAGATGCTGGGGTTGAGAATCCACCTCATCTAAAACTCACTTTGGGATGCCTTACAAAACAGCTTACAGGATTCAAACTCATCTCATGCCAAGTGAAGACAGAGCCCGTACAACGGAAAGAAATAATGGAATTTAATCCACAGCTGCTGAGGGAGGTAAAATCCAACGGCGCCTCAAGGGCATTACTATTAGCGTTACGAATACAGCCAACCGCGACGAAAACTATTACTCACTAAGAAACAAAGACAAAAGTTATATTTGTAACAAAATCTAAATTAGTACCTGACAAGAGCATATGTCGTGAACTGATGAGGCGACCGTTACATTGACTGGAAACAGGGGGAAGGTGTGGTGAGGCCAGGCACGGATCCCTTTTCTGCAAAGTACTTGCAAATTTCAGTCAAACACCCCGATTCAGTGATGGGGTTCCTTCAGGTACTATAGAGGCAAGAAAGCTTTTTATTTTGCCAATGAACGTGATTGTGAACGAGAACCGCCGTATGAAGCTCCTTGTCTTGCCCTTGGAGGAATACTTTGGCCAGTTCGTGTTTTAAAGGAAGGGGGCACATCAGAATTAATGAAGGACTGGCTCGAATAAGTTAGCGTTGATATCAGAGACTGGCTGGGGGAATGTCCGATACCATAACCTCACCAAGAACATAAGGGCCAACCTTAAGCCCAGTCTCCTTCAGCGGCTGGCGGAATCTGCCCCCAAACGCATGGCAAGATGTGTGAA
>NC_091558.1:31494903-31497403 GCF_042767895.1 Penaeus vannamei | reverse complement strand
ATACATGCCTCCTCTGACGACGATGCTCCATAAAGTGAGGGGTGGCTAGCCGTAGGTCCCATAATCCACCCGTGAGGCTCCCATGGGGTTTGCCCCACAAGCTTCACGGCAGGTTGGCGGCCACCGAGATGCAGGTGAAACAGGTAACCCCGGCTCCTATTTCAAGTCCCAGTGGTCACCAACCCAGAGGGACCCACAGCCTGCCTTGCTGGGTGGAAGGGATGTTTCCCCCTCTCCTCCAGCACCAACACCTAAACAATTCACTGCCAATTAGGGTACTGACTAGGCCCGCCTCACCGCAGCCACCCATTAACCCCAGAGGGCAAGGGAATGTCCACACGCCTGTGGGCTATGACACCATACCTTTAGGGTCTCCTGCTACTCCATGAGTCTCCGTAGTTCAGCCTAGGAGTGCAAGGTGCCTAGTTTCAAGGGATGACCACGAAAAGGTACTGCAGATGTCTTGGTGAGAGAGAGGCTATGATCTTGCAGGGGATTCTTATGCACAGCTGCTCCCTTTTCAAACCAATTTAGCTGGCGGTGGTGGCTGCAAGCGAGAATGCACTGCTATTGTAGTTAAGAGCATAGTAATTCTAAGCCAGTGGAGGCTAAATATTCATTAAATTTCGGTCGTCCTTTCCAAATCCACAAACTTTCTAATGTGTAGAGGTCAGAAGCAAATGGTGATGAAGCTTTTACCTTAAAATGGTGTTTTGATAAATTATGGTGGTTTTGTTGGCATTGACTGGGGAAACCATGGTTTTCCCTAGTGGTATTCTCGTTCTCTATGATATGCCCTTACGTTTATCTGCATGGATGAAAAGATTCCTGGAAGTCTTTCCAATGTAAGCAGCATAGTAGCAGTTGCATGTGAATTTATAAACAATAAACGAAAAATAAAAGGTTAGGATTTATATCCTTGACTTTGAAGAGGTGACCAATGGTCTTTGCGGAAGTGAAAATAATTCCTGTCTACAGTTGAATAATGCATATTTATGTTTACCATTTTTTTAAGAAAACTTGTAGGACCTATGTACGGAAGGTTTACATAATTTCTATCTTTGGCAGCAAGTGGTACTGCTTATTGTTCAAGGTTTGTATTATGGCCCTCTAAAAAAGGCAGTTTACCGTTGGACTCAAACTCTCAATTAAATTTGATATTTTCATGTTGACTGTTCATATATTTCAGGCCTTTCTGTGCCTATAGCCGATTTGAATAAAATAAATGTGTCACCAACATATATATAATAATGTGAGGGTCTAAAATCGGGGGAGGGGGCAACTTGAGAGCCATGTCTTTTGATGAAAACACATTTGGACCTCAGGGACTACCCATAGTAACTCCATCAACCTGTTTATATAATTCTCCCTTAAAGAAAAATGTTATGTCTTTAGTGTCTATTCCCAGCAATATCCTGAATTATAGCATATTTCAGCCATTTATCTAAGTAATGTATCTTTTTTTTGTAGATATAGACTGCAGTCTTCTCTAACCCGAAACTTAGGATTTAAAAGCTATTCCAGGATATTAACCAACATGATTTTATATTTCCTTTTCGTTTTCCATGATGCAACTCCTAAATTTTTATATCAGGGCATAGCAATGATGATTGTAATGGTCACAAGTGGAACATTTGTGGGCAGACTGACATCAAAAATTGCCATTATTTAACTGTCATCGGGAATATCAAATAATGTTTTCACAATTGAAAAGGTATCATGTATAGTAAATTAATTGATAGTCAGTATTTTGAAAATGGGAACAAAATATTTTGAAATATTATAGTTTGAAATGCCAACAGCTGAAAGTATTGGTCTGAGTGGACATCCTGTTTTATGGACTTTTGGCAGTCCATACAGGACACCTGGTTTTAATTCAGAAGTACACACACGACTATGTATCTTTATCATTTGACTGACTCTGATTTTTCTTTGCTTATTATTAAGTTGGTTGTTATTTTCATAATGAGAGAGGTGCAATTATCTTCAGTCTTAATAAACTGTTTTATATCTTAAGATGTTTTACATCCTATCAATATATTCATTCTTATTTAGGATAACCATACCTTGCCCCTTACCAGGCTTAGTTACAATAATGTCATTATTTTTATTCATCTTTGGTTAATCCTGACGTGAAATTATGTTGGCCACATGAGTAATAAGATGAGAAAGCAAGATTCTTTATGGTTGGTTTTACATGGTGCAAAGATTCTTGTAATTTGATGGCAGTGTTAGTTTAAAGCTCTGAGGAGCTTTTCAAAAGACAAAGAAATGAGTCATGTTGATTTTTGATGGAGGCCGAGCATTTTTCAAACCGTAGGTAGTAGGAATTTAAATTTGCTAGATAAAGATATGTGTGAATCGTTAAACACCACTTTATCAAGATCAAGGGGCTCTCATCCCTTGTCCAAGCCTAGGTTAAACAGTTTCTTTTCTTGTCTTTCTATTTTTTTTAAAGTTCTGGTACATGTATTCTGGGCATAATTAAGATGACAGAAGT
>NC_091558.1:31477403-31482403 GCF_042767895.1 Penaeus vannamei | reverse complement strand
ACTTTGATCATAACAATGTAAAGAATCCATTATTATAACAGCAGATCTTGAAGACCGACATAAAGGAAGTAGGATAAGAACATGTGCCATGTTATTCAGTTTGTAACTCTAACTCAACCTCCAATTCAACCTCTAAACCTAACCGTAGCCATAGATTTGACCTAAATGAACCGAAGGTCAGAGCAGGTCGAATGGCGATGACTAGGTTCAAAATCTTGTGATACTATTACTCTTCAATGAAATCTGATACTATGATATTCTGTACATAAATCAAGGTAGTTGGACAAAAGGAAATTAAATGAACGGAAGAGGTCAGGTACGTGTGACGAAGATAAAGAGAATAAATATAATAAATAAATGGACAGGTATTTGAAAGAAGAATATATAAAGTACAACCTGTTTTCCAAAAGCCCATGCAACAGCAGCAAAAGCTGAAGGTTTATACATATCCAATTATACCCTGTGATATCATGCGTACCCTGAGCTGCAGTGAGATGGAGATGGGATGCTTATATCCATTGGGACACACAGGAAAATATGAAAGGTGTAAAGTTATTATGGAAAATGAAAAATGCAAAAAGGAAACTTTTCGAATAATAAGAAAATATCGAATAATGTATAGGGCTTACCTAGAAATTTAAGAGATATATGTCGTGAAAATGTTAAAAAATAAATGCTTACGCATAATCATATCATGATTATTATTATCATTACATTATCATTGTTATCATTATCATTTTTACTAATATTATATTATTATCACTATTTTTATCATTATCGTTATCGCTGTGTTTATTATTATTATCATTATTATTATTATTATTACTTTTATTAATATTACTATTCTTATTATTATTATTACTGTTATTTTCATCATAGTCATCATCGTTATGCATGTTATACTATTATCAATCATCATTGTTGTAATTGTTATAACATTATTGATACAAGATAACGCCTTCTACGCGTTCCGTTACTTTCAAACCTAATCCACGACGTTTGTCTCTGAAACATCTTGAAAAGACTTTTCTAAATTCTTTTCTACACTTTCTACAATCCATTTCAACCTTGGACCAGCCCGAGGAGTGAACGCACGATCTCCAGGAGGCTCCCGATGACAGCAGCAGATGGAGGTGATGGATGGAGGCCCCCGAGTCGTACTGGAATCCCATGGAAAGCACCTTTGCAACGATTCACGTATTTTCCTCTTCCGGAACTCTCCTTGGATGATTCTTCGCGTGTTATGCAATCTTTCGACTTTGGGAAATAACAACGGCACATTTGAAGGCCTCGTTAACAAAGCCGCACAAACAAAAAGAAAAGGAAAGACAGGAGAAAAGGTATATGCGTATATCTATACACACACACACACACACACATACACACACACACACGCATATATATATATATATATATATATATATATATATATATATATATATATATATATGAATGGAAAAACATTCTATCGTTTGGACGCTGGTAGAAATACCCACAATACACAAACTAGATTTATTGAAGAAAGTGAGACAACAGTTTCATATCTTGGGTCTGACTCGAAGATATGAATATATATATATATATATATATATATATATATATATATATATATATATATATATATATATATACATACATACACACACACACACACACACACACACACACACACACACACACACACACACATATATATATATATATATATATATATATATATATATATATATATATATATATATATACATATGCATGCATGTATGTATATACAAATATATACATATGAATGAATACATATATACAAATATATATATATATATATATATATATATATATATATATATATATATATATATATATATATATGTATATACATTCATACATACATACATACATAAATGTATGTATGTATATATATGTATATATATATTTGTTTGTATGTATCTGTGTATGTACGTTAACGAACTATCATTAACCTCTAACACTGCCAAGTGACAGAGTGAGTTCCGGTATGGCCTATTATGACCTTCAAGGGTCCTTATATGTTAATTATAATAAATCGCACATATTTAGCTTTTAATAAGGATTGTTTCTATTCTATGCAAACGGTCCGTCAACATTTATGAAATTTCAATGCTGAATTTCATCAACTCCCCATAAAGTGCGGTGCCTCAGGCCATGGCTTACCCTTACCCCCATGTCCCCCTTATTTCCGCTTTTTCCCGTCAGTGATATCAACATACTTCCTTTTTCAAATTGGAACGTCAAATATGAAGGCAAATTATTAATATTTATACGGTATGATTTAATTGATATGTTTATTTTTTCTTCTCCTGATCGAAAAAAGCACAGTAGTAGTTATTGCCAAAAATATTTTGTAAGTGGTTTTGCTTTGATTACCTAGTGTGATATTTATATTATCACATCACCATCATCATTATCATTACCATCAGCATCAACATTTATTTATTATCATCATGCCTTTAGAAAAAGAAAGTCTAGAAGCGAAAGCTTGGATATAGGACGAAATCGAAACAGTCAGATCATGGAGCGTCTGTAGGTAGTGTTGCGGTTGCATAATAGATTCATATTACAATAACTGTCATAAATGATTGCTTCCTTTCAGGAAGTTAATCCTGAAAATGTAATGTTAATCTCATTATTAGAATCGTTTACTTTCATGCTTCAGATTTTTTTTAATCCCTTAGTAAATCAGCTGATTTGGTTATTAGTTATACTAATTGTCTGTGGAGGAAAATGACGTCAGAACGAGATTTTTTTGTGTGTCTGTAAACAAACCGTGCATTTTCACTTTACAGTTTATTTTTGTTTCCTAGTATACGTGACCGTGCGCAAGGCCCAGATTGCCTTTATTAGGCACGAACTGACATTCATCATAAATGTATTAGGAAATTGGGTCTGTGCCTGGTCAGGAGCCGTCGGCACCTGTTGATGACAAGGAAAACTTCCTGTAACTATATTACTTTCGGCCACAGAAGACAATAGTATTTTCTCGCGAATTTTCCTATTTGCAATGGAGTGAGAATATTGCTGGCAAATAATCAGATTTTTCTGTGCTGAAACTAATTTATCGAGCTGTTAATAGAAAATGTGTCATGTGGTTTCTATATCTCTAACATCAATTATTAGTCATTAATAAATTCTTTTCTTTTAATAGTATTTCATAATAACAGCATAATTATTCGGCAAATAGGGAATGTTATTGGAATTATTGTAAGAATTATAATGGTTCAACCCGATTCATCTTAAACACAACTGAATATTTTCATGTTATCTGAAATTTACAATGTATCCACTATTTTTGTATGATCTTTAAAGTGTTTACAGTCCTTGTACTTTTGATTCATTGATGCTAAAATGCTAAAAAGCTAAAATGGCAATAGAAATGTTGTAAGAACGGGAACACAACGTTGCCTGTGGTTGATTGTTGATTTGTGGAGCCAGGGCAACGTCTTTCTTTTTTCTTTCTTTTTTTCTGTCACTGCCTTTGGCTGTTTGTTTTCCAGTCACTTTTTTGTCGCCGAATTGATAGATACATATGGATATGCTTGCATGTATTTAACACACACACACATATAGAGATATATAGATAGATGTATATATATTTATTTTTATGATATATATGTGTGTGTGTGTGTGTGTGTGTGTGTGTGTGTGTGTGTGTGTGTGTGTGTGTGTGTGTGTGTGTGTGTGTGAGTGTGAGTGAGAGAGAGAGAGAGCAAGAAATGTGCATATGTGTATGTATATATGTATGTATATATATATATATATATATATATATATATATATATATATATATATATATATATATATATATATATATATATATACATATATATATACACATACAGTCAAACCTCGGTTCTCGAACGAATCACTAGTCGAACAACTCAGTATTCGACCGATAAAATCGAGCCAAAAATGCCTCTGAAGTCGAACAAATTTTCGGAGTTTGAACACGAGTCGAGCCGAGGCTAGCCGACGCGAACCAAACAACTGGATGAGTTGTCGATGGCGCCAGTTTTCATACGTCACTCATATCTTCACTTTTTTGTACTTTAGCCCTTTGTTATGGGTCCAAAAACAGCCATACATACATGCTAAATGGGGTGAAGTGCAGCTTTTTGTTGAAAAATATCACCCAGATACTGTGGTCACAAATAGAGCAATGAACATTTTCAATGATAATTCTATGTCTCACTTCAGAAAAATTCTACAATGAAGGCAAATACAATTAACAATGGACAGGATGTTAACTGCAGAGAAAGATTCAAATGAGCCAAAGAGACAGAAAAGGGGAAAAAACCCAGGACAGTTACCCAGTCATTTTCTGGAGGGCGACTCCCCTTGAAAAGAATAACTCTTCCCCCTTCCCTCCTTCCCCATCCTTGTACAAATGCCATCACACCGCAGCCAAAAATTCATGTTTCGTTATTTACACTTTTATGTGTTATAGGCATTTATCTGGTGCTTAGGAACTTCTTTATCTAGTTTATGTTATTTCTTAAGGGAAATATGATATCGGTTTTCGACCAGTATTATAGAACGAATTATATTATGAGAACCGAGGTTTGACTGTATATAAAAAAATATATCTATCTACATATATATATATATATATATTTATATATATATATACATATATATATATATATATATATATATATATATATATATATATATATATATTTATATATTATATCCACACACACACACACACACACACACACACACACACACACACACACACACACACATATATATATATATATATATATATATATATATATATATATATATATATATATATATATGGGGTATACGTGAAGTGCGTTGGTCACTAAACAATCGTTGGGTAGCCATCATAGGGTAACATATTGTTGCAGGGATATTTGCATTTTTCTCATGTTTTCCGTACCCATGCACTCTTCATACTGCGGCATCTACTAAGCAAACCCAACACTTCTCCAGCTACTTTG
>NC_091558.1:31447403-31454903 GCF_042767895.1 Penaeus vannamei | reverse complement strand
ATGTATATATTTACTTATGTAATTAGAATGCATGAATATTGCAGTGTTATAAAAAAAAATTGTTTGATCTTTGTTTTTGTGAAATAACATGTGAATATTGTTAATCTTAAGTGACAAGAGAACTCACAAATTGACATTGTGTTTATCATGCTGAGAATGTTTCTTTTTCAGCCTCTTCTTTTCTATAAGAAACATATTATCACTGTGAGGTCCGAGACCACATATGTGCGTGCTGAACCCATACCTGTGCGTGCTGAACCAATACATGTGCGTGCTGTACCCATACCTGAGCGGGCTGAAACATACCTGTGTGGACATTCATTTTACTGGAGGATCTTTTGATTGTTTCTTGCATTGTATTCCCAGATACTTGATGGTGTGGCTGTACGGGAGCGGCCAACTGGTGAACAAATGGAGGGTGAGGTCTGCATTGTGGTCCAAGTGGTGTGTTGGACCACTTGGACTTGTGACGTCTTGTGCAAATATTCATATCTGGTATACGCGTCAGACTTGTTAAGGTTTAGCGTAAAGTCAAACCCTTCTTGCCTTCCATCACCGTATGTGTGACGTGTGTTGTCACTTTGTCATTGTTCATTTGATTGAGAGATCGGTCTGTGAGACTGTGCTGTATCCGTTATCGCATTTTCTTCGTTAAGTTTATCAATAATTGATGGTCTATATCCCATTATCTATTCTCATGTTGACCTAAGAGCGATAAATCATGGGTCTGTTTGCTCGAGTCTAGTGATTTATTTTTCTAAAAATGTTACTTTCGTTAAGTCGACGTAGTCTTTTGCTAAACGTAGTCAGTTTTGCTAATACAAATTATACTTCGTGATATTAATTTCCTTGAATATCCTGCTCTAATCATGGCATCTATTAACTTCATTGAATTAGTCAAACATGCAAAAGAAGCAGGTCTCAGTCCTTCTGACATCAATGCTTTAATTTCCAAAGAGGAAGAAAGATTTGCTCAACGAATAGAGCGGGAAGAGAGGCAAAGAGAAAGAGATGTGAAAAAGATGGAATTTGAAGCTAATGAGGCAAAGAAGAAGAGGGAACATAATTAGCCCTGGCTAAATTGCAAACCGAAAAACAGGAGGTGCATAATGAAAGTAAAAGTTCATATCCGGGTGTAAAACCGCCTAATTTTAAAGATGGGAATGATGAAATATATAACCATTTGAGACGATGTGAAAGGATGGCTGGACTCTAAAACTGGGAACGACAAAATATCATGTATATCTTGGATCTATCTCTCTTCGGGGAAAAAAAAACTATTAAAAGCATATTCTTTTGATGTAGATTTTCACAGAAACAAATTTCACGAAAGCAAAGTTGGGGAAAATGAAACTTGTATTCAACTTGTTTCTAGAATGATGCCATCTAGATAACTGACTTACATTAAGTGAGATAGATAAAATAAAAATAGATAAATTATTCGAATTCTTACTTGACCTGAAATCGTGGAGATTTCACTTAGAATGGGGGGCTATGTGAAGGGTTAAGGTGGTAGTTTCATAGTTTATGGGGTCGTCGTCTTTGTCGGGCTCATTTGTTTACCATCTCCGACTCGTGAACCCCGACACGGTTCGACTCCTCACCTTAACTGAATTCCGAGGCAATCCCGTATGGTCGGTCACTTGGTTCCGGTCTTCGCTTCACGCAACTTCAAGTAATTGTTTTGTGAAACGTATAATAAATTTACGCGTGTAAATAGAATATATGAATATTGCAGTTATTTTGAATTATAAAAGAATATTTGACCTTTGTTTTTTTGTGAAATAACATGAAATGAATATTAAGTTAATATGAAACATGAGAACTCACAAACTGACGTTGTGTTTATCATGGTGAAAATGTTATTTTTCAGCCTCTTCTTTTTTTAAAGAAACAATAGCTCTGAGAGGTCCAAGACCGCACCTGTGCGTGCTGAACCATGCCTATAACTTTTTTCATGTCGCATACCTATTTTCTATATTTATAAATATCTTTATTTTATTTTATTTTTTTTATTTTTTTGGCATATATATGAAAGAGTTTACTTTATTACTCCTTGAGCAAAATCAATCACCCTGCAGAATACAAAATAACGAACCGTCAGGATAATTAAACCCCTGACATATATATATTATTATTATTATCATTAGCATTACTGTTATTATTTTTATTATTATTAGTAGTAGTAGCAGTATCTTTATTATTATTATTGTCATTATTACTAGTAATATAATTATTATAATTATTGTTATTATTATTATTTTTTTATAATGATAATAGTAAAAATGATGATAATTATTATTGTCATAATGATGTTGACGACGTCGATGACGTTCATGATGATGTTATTACTAATGATATTGATAAATAATAATAATCAAAGCGCTTATAATAAAGATGGTGTTGATAATGATATTGATAATAATAACAATAATAATAATAGCAATAAAATTTATTGTAATGATGTAATAGTTATCATTATCATAACAATAATTATAGTGATAATAATAATAATAATAATAGTAATAGCAATAAAAATAATGGTAATGGTGTAATAATTATCATTATAATAATAATAATAACTAATTATAATAATGATAATAATAATGACAATAATAATAATAATAACAATAAGGATAATAATAATAGTAACAGTGATAAAAGAAATAGTAAGTGCAACAATAGCAGAAATAAATAATGATAATTATAATGATAATAATAACCATAATAATAATAATAAGACAATAATGATAATAAAGCTAATATTGATAATAATGATACTACTACTACTACTGCTAAAAATAATAGTGAGAATGACAATAATAATAATAATAATAATAATAAAAACAATAAAACAATAGTAATCATTATGATACTCGTAGTAGTAGTGTCAGTAATAATAATAATAACAGTAACAAAAGTAATAATAAAAACAATGATAATACTGGAAATGATAACAACAAAATAATAATGATTGTAATGGCAATAGAAATAACAGTAATGATTATAGTAATAACAAAATTAATAGTAATAATATGACAATGAAAATAGTTGTGTAGTAGTAGTTGTAATAATGATAATGATAATAGTAATAATAGTAACGGTAATGTTAATAAGATAATGATGCTGATTAAGAGGATGATAATGATTATGATGATGATGATAACGATAATGATAATGATAGTAATGATGAGGATGATTATGATGATAATGATGATGATAACGATGATAATAATAATAATAAAAATGGTAATAATTATAACAAAAGTAATAATAACAAAGATGATAAAAATCATTATAATCATTATCATTATTATTATTATTATCATTATTAGTATCTTTATAAAACAATTATAAAATTACTAAATTATATGAAATCCGATTAACTTAAGAATAATGTGAATAAAAAGGAAAACTAGTTTAGTTATTTTGGGAAAATATTTTTCGTTTCAGTATCTTATTATGCTCAAATATAAAAGAATAAAGAAATAATAATGATTAAATGTCAAATTTGATCCTTCTGGAGAAATGGAAAGAAAAACAAACAGAGAAACACAATCGGGAATAAAGTAGTGAATAAATTATCAAGTGGAAGAAGACTGGTGTGTGGCGATAAGAGGCACACCACACACGCTCGAACCCTCGAGGAGACTCAACTGAGAATGACACCAATGCTAGAAGCTCTCGGAGAGCGCATACCTCAGCCAAAGCAATACGTAATCATTAAAATAAAAAATCTTGGATCCGGTTCATGATCAAAATTTAATGGCAACTAAGGTGACCTAGGACACATCAACGGTAAGAACAGGAACAAAATCATTAAAAAAAAAACTATTCATAACTTGTTGAGTTATGCAGAATCCTGATCATAATCCGGATCACCCCCAAACTCTAATGGCATCTCAATTGGTCTAAGACACACATAACGTTTTGAGTTATCCTACGCAGGATCCGGATCACCACCAAAATTTAATGGCATCTAAGTCGGGCTAAGACACACCTCTGGTAAAAAGATCATAAAAATAATGTTCATAATTTTTCGAGTTATCCTGCTACCCAACTAACCTATGCTCACAAAAGCAGAGGTAAATGAAAATAAAAATCCTTTTGATTGCATGCATTAATCGAGAATCGGTGATGAGGTTGTTAATTCTTCATATATTCTTTATGGAAACGATATAACAGTCACCAACATTTTGATGGTATGGCTTCTTAAAGGAGCGTTTTTTTTTTCTTTTCTTTCTTTTTTTACTGGCCTTTGGAGAAGCAAAATATTAGCACAGCATGTATCATATTATATCCTCAGGCCTCATAATTAGGTAAATATTCTAGGAGAAAAATCAAGAAGGCAATAAAAGAGTATTTCAGATAATAAAGATATATTCCTGCGAACAGTGAGAAGCAGAAAATAAAACTTCCTGGAAAGAGAATGTTTAAATTTGTTTCGTAATCTAGATAAAGTAGAATACTTCAAGTAAGAATAAGTAAAAGTTGAGAGTTAACGCCAAATTCTCTCAACTAATTAAACCTACTACTAAAGCCCAAAAGAAAGCCTGTTCCCCGAATCAGCTGCCTCGTCTAAAACATTGTGATAAAAAACTCTCTTGCTAGCAGCTGTCGATAATTAACTCGTGATATTGCTGATTAGAATCCAGCTGTGCTGTCCCCATATACAAGAATCTGTATAGTAGTAGCGTGTGTGTTATACAGTATATAGAATTATATACGTATCTATATTTATATCTATGTTTGTATACACACATACTAACCCGTATACACCTGTCTATCCATCCATCTATCTACCCATTTATCTATTTATCTATCTATACTTGCATATCTATCTGCCTACCTATCTATCTATCTATGTATATCTTGGACATATCTTTATTTAAATTATTTATAAATCCATATTCCTTGCACTCTCTGCTTTCGCTTCAATAATTACCCCGCAGAATCATAAGCCACAGTGGTAGAAAACAAAGTCCTGTCTGATTCGTGAACCAGCCTCTCTTCCCCGTTTCCCCCTAAATGGTTTTGCAAATTGCCAATTTCCATTTCAGAAGAAGCATTTAGTATTAATGTGCTTTCCAAAGCGGCAGAAAGGGCTTTTGCGGCTCGAGCCACTTCGAATGGGCGCGTAGTAAACCCGGGATTTAGATTATTCCTACAGGCCGTAGGGTAAGCTTGCTCTCTAGGCCTGTGATACCGAAAGTAAACCAAGAAGGGATAAGAAAGAGGCTTTTATGGAATATCTACAAATAAGGAAGATTAGTTGTTGACAAGGGAATTTGTAGCACTTTTTGTGGACACCATTCTCCTTATTATTCTTGATGATGTTTAAGCACTATATTATTAATATTATCATTGTTAAAATTATCGTTATTGTTATTATCATTATTATAAGAATGATCATTATTGTTATTGTAATCATCATCATCATCATCCCTATTATTATTATTATTATTATTATTATTATTATTATTATTATTATTATTATTATTACTATTATCATTAGCATCATCGTCATCATCAGCAGCAGCAGCATTATGTACATTATTGTTATCATTATTATTATTATTATCATTATTATAATTTTTATTATATTTATTATTCATTATCATTATCTACATCGCTATTATTATTGTTATTATTATTATTATTATTATCATTATTATTATTATGAGAATGATGATGATGATGATGGTGATGATGATGATGATGATGATTTCTACTAATACTATTAATATTATAATTTTTTTTGTTATTACAATCATTTTATATTTTATTATTGTTATTATTATTAGTAGTACTGTTTTGATAACAACCTAACATTCCTTATCATTATTATCAATATCATTATTACAATAATCATCATCATTATTATCATTATCATTATTAATTATTCACATTGTTATCATTATCAATAACATTATGATTTTGGTAGTTAGTTTGTTAGTTAGCAAAAATCAAAAATGAAAGTTTTACCAGAGGTGTGTCTGATCCCAACTAAGATGTCATTAAATTTAGTGATGATTCGTTTCATAATTCGGATCCAGGATTTTTATTTATTTATTTATTATCATTATCATTATCATTATTATTATCAATCATCATCATCATCCATCATCATATCATCATCATCATCATCTTCATCTTCATCTTCATCATCATCATCTATCTTCATCTCTATCTTCATCTATCTTCATTATTATTATCATTATCATTATTATTACTATTTGAGAGTCCATTACCATTGTGAGATAGGCTACTGAAACACGGACGTCACCAGTGTACTTGAGTAAGGGGTGATTTTAATGTAATTCTTCAAGTGTGAATATTTTTATTGCATTAGTGACCCTATTGCCTGAGCGGAGATATAACGCTCTTTGAGTGCTTCTAACTATTATTATTACCATTATTATAATTATTATTAATATCATCATAATTACAATTAATATCATCATCCTCATTATTATCATTATCCATATTATTATCATTATCATTACTTTATTAGCATCATTATTGCAATCATTATCATTAGTCTTATATTTATTGTTGTTGTCATTATTTATTATTATCATTATCATTATTATTATTATTATTATTATTATTATCATTTATTAGCATCATTATTATAATCATTATCATTAGTCTTATATTTATTATTATCATTATCTATTATTATCATTATCTTTATTATTACTACTACTATTATT
This sequence comes from Penaeus vannamei, assembly GCF_042767895.1. Lineage (NCBI taxonomy): Eukaryota > Metazoa > Arthropoda > Malacostraca > Decapoda > Penaeidae > Penaeus > Penaeus vannamei. The sequence goes on along the minus strand of NC_091558.1, from coordinate 31,448,187 downwards.
AGTATTGCTAATATTACTATCATCATCATTGTTATTATTTATATTATCATTATTATTATTATTATCATTATTATTGATATCATTATCATTATCTTCATCATTATCATTACCATTATCATCATTTTCATTATTATTATCATTATCATTATTACTAATATCATAATAATCATTCTTATCATAATAATTATCATTCTTATCATAATAATTATCATTCTTATCATAATAATTATTATTATTATCATCATTATCATTATTATTATCATTATTATTATTATTATTGTTGTTGTTATTGTTGTTGTTATCATTAATCACACCATTGTTAATATCATCATTATTATCATTATTATTATTATTATTATTATTATCATTGTCATTATCATTATTATTATTATTATTATCATCATTATTATTATTATTATCATTATAATTATTATCATTATTGTTAGTTGTTGATGTTATTGTTATCTTTATCATCGCTTTTACTTTTTTGGTTATCACAATTCAATTCTTCTTATGATTAATATTACTATCATCATTGCCATTATCAATATCATCATCTTTATCATCATTACTATTATAATTATTGTTTTTATTATCGGTTTACCTCCCCTCTCCCATTTCTCTGACCCTCACCATCTACATTTCTCTTTCCCCTTCTCAGTTTTTAAGCCCCCCTTTCCCCCTTTCTCCCTCCCCCTTTTTTCTCTTCCTTTCCTCTGGCCTTCCCACCTTCTCTCTAAACCGGCTTCTCGGTTTTATAATTAAGTCAGTGTAACATACTTGC
>NC_091558.1:31432403-31434903 GCF_042767895.1 Penaeus vannamei | reverse complement strand
CGCTCTCTCTCTCTCTCTCGCAATTTATATGAAATAAACACCTATGTAGTTACGCAATGAAGTGTTTTGGAGTTGCATATATCTATCTGTCTACCTATCTGTCTAGTGCCTATATACACACATAAATGCATCATACACTTCAACAGATACACATATATATGTATTTGTATATGTATATCTATGTTAATATTTTCAAATATATATTATATTATATGAATATATATTTTGTATATTTATCTATCCATCTCTCTCTCTCTCTCTCTCTCTCTCTCTCTCTCTCTCTCTCTCTCTCTCTCTCTATATATATATATATATATATATATATATATATATATATATGAAACGTATCCATGTTGACAAATGTAGAAAAGGTATGAATGAGACTGGATATCTTCACAATACAAGAGATGTATTTGACCGGTTTCGATTACGTCTTCATCAGAAATGCATACATAAGAGGATATATAAGGATAAGTCATATGTGAAGCTGAGCCTCGCCCGGGCTATGGGGGAGCCCGGCCTGTGCCGACTAATGTCGACTCGATCACCGTGTCAGCAAGTGCTGACGCTACAGAGCTTAGTCCTTACCCACCGTGGTGCCCAGCCACAGCAGTAACCTCCGAGCGACAATTGCAACTTCTCGCACCTAGGCGGGGCGCGAACCGCCGACCCCTCGGGTGAGAGGCCGACACGTTACCACTGTACTAGCCTGGAGGCTATAAGATAAGGATAAGGATAAGTCCGATATGCGAAGCTGAGCCTCGCCCGGGCTATGGGGGAGCCCGGCCTGTGCCGACTAATGTCGACTCGATCAACGTGTGTCAGCGAATGCTGACGCGACAGAGCTTAGTCCTTACCCACCGTAGTGCCCAGCTACAGCAGTAACCTCCGAGCGACAATTGCAACTTCTCGCGCCTGGGCGGGGCGCGAACCGCCGACCCCTCGGATGAGAAGCCGACACGTTACCACTGTACTAGACTGGAGGCTATAAGAGAAAAAACATAGTATATATATACTACGTGGGAGTTGGTAAATCACCTGACGACTGTGACCTCGCACTCGTTATGCGCATAATTGCAGCTGCGACCTTGGACACTTTAAACCTGCCTGATGCGGTATTCATATTCTTTTCTGTCGCGATGTATGCAGCTTCCATGACCTTTCTTTTCTGTTTATTCAATCCTTCATGGATTACTTCGGCTTCCTTCCAGTTCGGTAGATGTCCAGCTTCATCTACATGAACTACCATGGCATTGGAAGTCCTGTGGTGACGGACGTCGGCTCGATGTTCGATGATCCTGGTGTTGAAGCCTCGTCCTGTTTCACCAAAATAGGCCTCATCGCAACCGCTGCAGGGTATGCGATATACTGCACTGTTGGGGTTGCTTTTCAACTGCTTCTTGTCTCGTATCATATCGTGTATGTTTTCCCCGGATTTGCTGGCGATTTTCACTGTTTTTCCAAAGTATTTGCTGATCGCCTGGGAAACGTTACATGGAGGCAGTATGAGGAAGTCAGAGGATGTCACTGGGGTTGATCTTGCAAGTATGTTCTCCGCTTTCTTTCTGAGGTTTAGCAGGAGACCTTTTGGGTACTTATGTTGCATAAAAGAATTAATTACATATGTAACTTCAGTCTCAAGAAACAAAGGGCTGCAGATCCTCAGTGCTCGGAGAAAGAAGCCAATTACAACCCCAGATTTTGTTTTGCTGCTGTGGGCGGAGTAATAATGGATATAATCGTCTTTATTCGAAGGCTTTCTATATACAGAGAAACGTAGGCCGTCATCATCCCGATGAATCAGAGTGTCCAGGAAAGGTAACTTCTGATCCACTTCCTCCTCCACGGTGAACTGGATTTTCTCGTGGACGGAGTTTAGTCGCGTCAGCATACGGTGTAAACACGACCTTCTGGGGACGATGACGAGGACATCATCTACGTAACGGAGCCACGTCGAATGCCTGCCGATTATATCCTTGTAGTGGTCCCTTTCTAATGTCTCCATGAAGAGGCAGGCCAGGACCGCGCTCAGAGGGGAGCCCATGGCAAGACCGCTGATTTGCTGGTACTCTTCCCCTGCGAACTCGAAGAATCCGAAGTCCACACACAACTTCACGAGGCTTATGAAGTGGTGCTTAGGCAGCGGAAGTTCGTCATCTGCCATGGAACCTGTTACCCTCTCGACTGCCCGGATTGCTCCATCTGTGGGTACATTCGTAAAAAGGGATTTAACATCAAAACTAACCATCTTCTTATTTTTATACACAAAACTCTGAAGACGTCTGATGAGGTCCCCAGAGTTCTTGAGGTGGGAATCACTGATTACTCCCATGGCGGCGGAGAGGGGTTTCGCCAAACACTTCGCCAGGCGATGGGGAGCGCTGCCAATGCCAGAAGTGATGGGTCTCATCGGTACACCTGGCTTGTGCACCTTCGGGAGACCTCTCATGGACGGGTTGCGGGGGGCCTCCTCTACCGAACTGGAAGGAAGCCGAAGTAA
>NC_091558.1:31407403-31414903 GCF_042767895.1 Penaeus vannamei | reverse complement strand
CTTGCCGCCGGCAGTGTCATGTGAATAGATGCCATGCCCACTGTGTTCAATTTAATGATTTTGTTTACATATAAATGGCTCCAAATGCCACACATGAGCCAATTACGAGCACTACCTGTCTCACCTGTTTACCCTTTTCCTTAATTTTCGAAAATATTTTTTAGTATTTAATACTGCTGTTAGTATTACCAATAACAATTTAGTAATTATAATGTAACAAAAATATCAACGTCAATATTGATAGCATTAAAGAAAAGAAAAAAAGTTTCCCGCTATTTCAAGAAAAGGTTAGATCTACTAATGAACACCTTTGAGGTTAAGCACTGACAGAGCCATCTATGTACAGATTCGTTTAGCAAAATACTAAAGTGAATGCAACATTTTCCCGTCGGCATATGTAGAATGTCTATCTGTAGAGTAACGACAAAGAATGAGATTGATCATTGCGACGCGTCAGTCACATAATCAGGTAATACGGATGACTTTTAAAAATATACAAAAGAAGAAAAAATCACAGCCAAAGCTACTGATTGCAAATTAAATCCCCCTTTGATTCATTAGCAGAATTATCTTTTTTATTTTGATACTTATTTTTAATTTCCATAATTTCCATGAATTCAATAGATTTTGTCAGTCAGCCTCGATATGTCCTTAAATGATCTGTTAAAACCACAAAGACATATGTAGAAAGATAGATACGTATATTTGTGTGTGTGTGTGTGTGTGTTGTGTGGGTATATATATATATATATATATATATATATATATATATATATATATATATATATATAATTTATTTATATATACATATATATACATATATATCATTTATTTATATACATATATATATTATATGTAGATATACATCTATACATATATATATTATATGTATACATATATACTGTATGTATATACATACATACATACATACATACATACATACATACATACATATATGTGCACACAAATATAAATATATGCATACCTATATTTGTACATATATAGATAGATATAATTACATACACACGTATCAAAAATTATATGTTTGGGGTTTTGATAATGGTATAAACGACTGAGACATTGGATATCTATCACGGCATCCGTTACTCACTACATCAAAGAACTGTTCATCAAAGACGAAGTACGGAAAGTATTAACTGTTCTTTTTATATCCGCCTTATTATGAGCACGAAATAAAGGAAATCCCACACGAAATATTGCAGTAGTATCAATTGCATATAATCAATGCATTCACAGGTTGCGATAAGAGCAGTTGCACCTTAAAAAAGAAACTGAATTTTCTCGGTCCTAAAGATCCTACAGCCGAGTAAATACACCAACTGGGCCTCGTTTGGTGTTCAGAAAAAGGATAGCTGGTGTCGCGGGGTCCATAACACACATCCTTGGGGAAAGGGTTGAATCACTTTGTTACTCGCCACAGTGCGCTGGACACCTCGATTTTGCACTATACATTCAGTTGCTGTTGGCTACTTTACACTAGTGTGGAATTTACGCATGTACAAACACAACTTGCTTTCTTTTCTTTCTTTTTTTTACGTCCGTGGCTGTCTTCTCTCCGTTCCTTTTCTAGGCATTCTTGGGGCCCCCTTTTTTGTTCCTCCTCTCCGATATATAGTTCCGCACATTTTATAGAACAGTTGAGTGAATGCATTGTTTAGTAAGTAATACTTTTGCAAATTCACTGAACATAAATGTTCATCTTCCATAATAATACATGATTTCAATATTACAACATAAATTGTTATGAGAATTTAACTTCCATATAAAATCTGCCCCTCACAGACTCTTGTTTTCCTACTGGTAACTCCTTCGATCTATTTGATATCAAATGTATAACTAACATTTAACATTATTTCGTTAATCATTGTTCAACTTACATTCTAAAGAAGACTGAGCAATAGTTTCTGTCTGTTGAGGGTAGTCCAGGAAAGTTTTTTTTCCCCTTCGACAATATAATTATAAAGGGGTGCACCGCTATAAGATACGGCTTTCAGTGAAGAAAATGCCAAGGGTTTCCAACAATGTAAAACAATATAAAAATACAATTCTAAAAGTTCCGAAACTCATAGTTCTCTTCGAACAAGAAGGAAGAGAACGAAGGAGAGAGGTATGTAAATAATAAAGAATTATAATTGTGATATAGAAGCTACTATCGTTTTATAAGACCTCTAGTGTTCTTCATTATAATGCTGAGATGTAACTTTCATGGCCGCTTCCTAACATGGACCATTCGTCCTCACTAGATGCAACATGTGCACGGTGGCGTCCTCGTCGGTCTGCTGGCGTCCTCGTCGCTGTGTGATGCGGACCTGCCGGAAGATGTTAAAAACGGACATTTTAGCAGCACTCCGCTTGTTCTGACCTTTGGTATGTTAGGTTAAATAACTCCGGATAATGTATATTACTTTTTATGCCTAAATGTGCATTACGTACAGTGGTAATTTCTCCTACATATATTATGTAAGTATGTTTTGCGCGGTACGATCATCGCTCGTCGATGATAGTCAAACGAGCGTCTAGAGCACATTTTTTTCTATTTGAATGGGTCTGTTTCGCTTCGAGCGACTGCCGCCGGAGTCGCTAACGACCATCGCACGGCTGGCGGGTGCATGGAATCCCAATTGCAAACAATCATTCAAAAGGAGTGTCTGTGTAATCATTCCGATGAGCATGGTCTCGTGGAGGATCAACTACAAAAAAAAAAAAAAAAAAGTCATCGAAAATTGCATAGACATACACGCCTGAAGCAAAATAGTACACCCACTATTATTGCGCAACAGCAATCGTTGTACAATCATCGTAGAACGATAATCGCGATAATCGCACCGAGCAAAACGTACAGACGCGACAAAGGTCAAAATGCTTTGTTTCTGGAGTGTGCAGTCTGGGATTGTGTCCGTCAGCCTCCTCGTACGTCGACGCACCGGAGGCGAAGCGGAGTGTGACGGCCGTGAGGAGTTCGAAGGGGGCCGTCCCCTCAAGGTGTGGCAAATCCAGCCCCGTAACTAAACAAAATGCGACGCAAAAATTTCCGGAGACACGCTATAGTCTTCGCAAGAATAAGGAAGAAAAAAATAATGGAAGACAATGGCACCAGGCACGCAACTTGACACAAAATTAGGATTCTGACAGTCGTCCAATACTGACGCTAAAGCATTCCTATTCCTGTGGCTCTACAAATGATGACATAGTCGTACGACACGCAATGAATCCTTTTTCTAACAAATGCTATACAAAAGTCAATCTTGAAAAATCTTATTGTAAAACCAGATGGCCATGGATATCACTAGTGGGGGTGACAAAGTATATATATACATATACATATGTATATATACATATATAGGTATAGATATACATAAATATATGTATATATTCATCTATCTATAAATATATAAATAAAAATGTGCGACTATGGTTAGTATTATATGCATATATCTGTGTATAAATATTTACATGTGTGTGTGCACATATATGTGTAAGTATATATATATATATATATATATATATATATATATATGTGTGTGTGTGTGTGTGTGTGTGTGTGTGTGTGTGTGTGTGTGTGTGTGTGTGTGTGTGTATAAATATATATATCAATTATATATATATATATATATATATATATATATATATATATATATTTATGTATGTATGTATGTATATACATACACATCCACCTCCACATACAGATATATGCATATATTAAAATATATTTTCGCACACATATATAAAGTTATAGATATATAGATAACTAATTATATATACACACATAATATATGCATATATATATATATATATATATATATATATATATATATATATATATATATATATAAGTATCTGTATATACATATGTATATGTATATATATATATATATACATACATATGTGTGTGTGTGTGTGTGTGTGTGTTTGTATATATATATATATATATATATATATATATATATATATATATATATATATATATATATATATATATGTATATATTGCATTTATTCTCACACATAAACACACACATTCACACACACACACACATATGTATATATTTACAAATATAAATGTACATATATTTGTATATGTACATATATGCATATATGTGTATATGTAAGTATATATATATATATATATATATATATATATATATATATGTATGTATGTATGTATGTATGTATGTATGTATGTATATGTATAGATAGAGAGAGAAATAGGTATTGTATATTATGTATATATATATTTATATATATATTTACACACTCATACACATCAGTACATGTATATGTATATATATATATATATATATATATATATATATATATATATATATATATATATATATATATAAATATATATATATATATATATATATATATATATATATGTACAAACACACACACACACACACATATATGTACACATATCTGTATATGTATATATGTACATACACGAGTATATGCACTTAAACATGCACGGGCTCATTTGTATGTTCTTTTGTTGTTTTTTACGCAATGCAACTACTTTTCCTCCGAGAGAGAGAAAAATATTAGTCATGGCAGTGTTGTGATAGAAAAAATATAAAGTTAATAGTGATAGCGCAAATAATATTTAATCAAATTCATAATGAAAACTACTTACAAAAAAACATTGCAGTAAAAAAGCAATGCTTATTATTAAACAAATGGTTGCGATGTTCTTCCCGATATGAATTATGATAAAATACAAATACAGTACATGGATCGTGTAAGTTGAGAATGAAATAGATGCAGAAATAATACGAAATTAAATTAATGCTAATGATTGTGCTAAATGTATTAATAATAATGAGAAAATGAAAAGAGAAACATTTTAAAACTAATTTAGATGCGATATTGACGATTTTAACAGCAATGGTTATTGCAACATAAATTATCATACTAATAAAGGTAAAAATGATTGAAATATCAAAAGGAATAATAACCATAGTATATAATGATGATTATTATGGTAGGGCAGTACTAATAGTGATGATGTTAATAACTATAATGATAACAATCATAGCGATGTTAATAATGGTGGTGAAAAGGCAATGAGATTCGTAGGAAAAAAAATCATATTTCATATTGCAGCTAAAGAAAAAACCAAGGAAGAGAGAAAATACAATTTCTTATCCGTCACAGAATCTACATTCCTTTGTATGTCTCTTTTGTTCAGGCTCTCGCCGTCCCTGTCTGTTCAAGGGGACATTTCTAAGTGATAACCCTGAATGGATGGGACCTTCCAAGATTTATTATAACCTTTGATAGATGTTTGGAGTAGGGAAAACTTCTGCCAGAAGACGAACTCGTGAATAGCCTCTCAAAGTTAAAGTAGGTGCTACAAGTTTGGCCTAATGGTATGTTTCGTGCAATTCATACTGAATATATCTGGTGCTCTCTGCACATCAAGGCGGGTGGAATTGCAGTTTAGCTTTTCTCAAATGGAGAGATGTGTTTTGTAAGAATGTTGGAAAGCATACTCATCCAATTCGCTCTCTCGCTCTCTCTCTCTCTCTCTCTCTCTCTCTCTCTCTCTCTCTCTCTCTCTCTCTCTCTCTCTCTCTCTCTCTCTCTCTCTCTCTCTCTCTCTCTCTCTTGTAGACCATTTTTAGATACTGAGAGATACAAGTTGTAAATAAGGATTTATTTCTACTCCCTTGCATCTCTTTGGGCTAAAGAAATGAAAAGAAATCTATCTAGAATCTAGATCTGATGGAGACGAACATGTCTGTTTTTGCTTTGAACGGAACTGTTTTTAACCAGGGTCGTGGAACCTCCATCTTCAAATAGACTTGAGGGCTTGCAGGATGGGCAGTTTGTTCAGAGAGGTTTGCTGAACCATCATGTTCCAGAGCCTGAAATATTTGGGTTGAAAGGAACTCTGGTGAAACCTTGTGCCAGGGAAGGACGCCTGCAGCTCTTGACCACAGTTGCTCGAGTGTCGTGTGTGGTGTTTTGCAGCTGCTCCTGGTTCGAGTTGCAGAGACGTGAGATAGGGAACGCGTTCCCTGTGTATTTTGAAAAGTACACAGAGAGCTTCAATTTCTCATCGATGCTGAAGAAGATGGAATTTGAACTATCCGCTTTCAACAGACGTTTTGTAAAACTCTAGTCGCTGAGCTCGATGCTGGCCAATGCCTAGAAGTCCGAGAAATAATGGAGGGCAGCAGCACACACTAAGGAATAGTACTCCATAACGGAGCGAATGTATGCCTGTTTCCTTGTCGCGTTCTTTGCCATTCCCCTGACGTATTCACTCAATCTCTCTCTCTCTCTCTCTCTCTCTCTCTCTCTCTCTCTCTCTATCTATCTATCTATCTATCTATCTATCTATCTCTCTCTCTCTGTTATTCTATATCCATGTTTTTATTTATCTCTTATCTCTTTATCAATCTATCTCTATCTATTTATCTTCACTTATCTTTCTCTCTCTTGCAAAGCCAAAGGAATATAGACAGAGGCATATGTATTAATGTATTTAGAAAGACAGAGAGAGGAAGAGCATTAAAACTTAATTATATGCTATTGTTAAATATCATGAAATAGCACGCTGCAATAACACGGGATTAAAATAAGCCCCAAAATAATACAGCATCAGAGTAAGCCCTAAAGTAATACAGCATCAAAATCAACTCTAGTATAATATAGCATTAAGATAAGCCCCAAAGCATTTCCTTGACAGTATGTGAACATGCTAGCAGAGCCATCATTTGATACGTCGTCGAAGCAGAAATGTCGAGACACTTGCAAAATGATAAAACAAATCAGGGCAATGAAGTTAAAGTCAAACAACCCATAAGAATTGGGGACAAAAAAAAACTTAAACGGAAAGACTGGTCGAGCTACATTCCACAGCCAGACATTTGTGTAAGTGGTCAGGCATGTGGCCAGAGTCATAAAAACGAATTTATTTAAGGTACTGTTACAGCTTTCCGGAATTGGAGTTGCACTCTACCTTTTACATTATAAGAAGCTGGATGCTATTGTCAACCATCCCTTTGCTTTGAGTAGATGGAAGTATGCCTTTGTATGTGATATTAAGCCAAAATGTGGGTATAATTTGGGCATTTTTATTTTTACTGTATACGTACGTTTCCTTTTTCACTTTCTTTGTTTCTATTACGGATATATGTGTGAAATACGTATGCGTATATATGTACATAGGTGTATGCATGTTAGATTTAAAAAAAAAATGATGTAACTAGTAAAAATAAGAATGTGATTTGATACATGTGAACTTTTTACAGAGAATTACAAGCTATGTAGCAGTCACTCTTAACTGCCTCAATCTGGGAGAATTGGAAAAGTGCGGCATTATTTATGCGACAAAAGAGTAAATAATTGATGGACAGAAAAGAGCAGAGTACTGGAACATTGGCCGAGCAGGAGGATAATAAGTATTACAGAAATTATGTAGAATGCTAATTATTGAAGGGACGGAGAGAGAGGAAGAGGGGGAGAGAGAGGA
>NC_091558.1:31389903-31392403 GCF_042767895.1 Penaeus vannamei | reverse complement strand
TTTGGGAAAGAAATAAGCAGGGGTATCGTTAGTCTTGTTAGTGCTTGGTACAATAATCTTATTTTACCTGAAAATTTAAAGTCGTAATGTTTGATAAATGAATTAACATAATTGTGGAATCCCTGTGTATTGAACTGTGATGATTAAGACGGTGTTTTGCTTTCGCCCCGAACACAGCTATAGAGGAAGGTCGGTTAAAAAATTGAAGGGACGCAACATACCTGTTTGTTTACCTGTTGTGTATATATAACTATGTATGGAGACAAATACACTCGCATATACATTTATAATGGAAGGAATTAAGATAACAATACATCTTAATTGCATTGTCTACGTACGACAGTTGTAGTCAACGCATGAAAAGATAACATTTTTGCTTTTAAAAAGTTACAGGCTACCTTTCCATTATTTGGCAATGCTCTGTTGAAAATATTTCACAACTTCAACTGCAGTGAATTTTCCATTCAGCTTTGCACGATTTATGGAATCTAGGCCTTAAGATATTTAGTAATTGTTAGATGAGTTTAAAATGTAATATTATGTTCTTTGAATGCCTGTCCCTTGACTCTCTCTCTCTCTTATCTATCTATCTCTCTATCTCTCTCATTCTCGCTCTGCCAAACCCTTCCCTTCTCTCTTATCACTAGTTCTGACCCTGCTTGTATTTTTCTCTTCCTCTTTCTCTTTCAGACTCTGATTCACCCTCTCAGTGTTTCCCCTTTCCCTCTCCCTCTCCCTCTCTCTCATTTCAAATACATTATGATTTTCATTGCAGGACAACTCCCCCCCTCGAAAATAAAAAATAAAAAATAAAAAATAAAAAAGCTGACAAACCTCGAATTTAGCGTTTGAAATAAGGACAATATATCTTCAAAAGACACATCGCTCCAGCTTTGCAGTTTTGAGAACAAACATTTCTTCCTCGTGCGACACAATTTCCGACTGCAATTTAAATCTTAATTCAGACTCCGACCGCGCTACTTGCCTCAGCGGGCCCGTCGCTTCCTGCTGACTCTTGCAACTTTGTGTTAGGCAATATATGTTTCAGTTTATGTATGGACATACAGTGTACGTACGCACACATACGCACGCAAATATGTATGCCGTATATATATATATATATATATATATATATATATATATATATATATATATATATATATATATATATATATATATATATATATATATATATATATATATATATATATATATATATATATATATATATATATATTAACTCGCGCGCACACAAATACATATATAAGATATGTTTACACAAGCACACACACATATATATACACACGCACACATGTATCTTACTCTCTCTCTACAATATATATATATATATTATATATATATACATATATGTGTGTGTGTGTGGATTTGAATGAGCGTGCGTACCGTGTACATTTGTGAGAGTGTGTGTATGTCAGTGTTGGGTGTTCATCTTTCAAGAAATCCCTTATGTTTGGTTTGAGTCTCCGATGCTGTATCCGGACGAGGAAATATGTGTTTGTGCACAGAAACACACCACTTTGTATGTGCATGCGTACATGAGTATGTTTGAGTTTGTGTGTGTGTGTGTGTGTGTGTGTGTGTGTGTGTGTGTGTGTGTGTGTGTGTGTGTGTGTGTGTGTGTATGTGTGGGTGTGTGTTTTATGTATAAATATATGTATATATACACAATTATGTATGCACACACACACACACATCTTGATATCCTTCATAATCATCGTCATCATTATCATTTTTGCTATTACTGGTGGTACTTCCACCCTCAAAAAAGTTTCTGCCCATGTGTGCAGTCTACGAAGTTTAATACCACCTCGCAGAATATGTCAGCAATTTGATAGGTCAGTCTTCTACCTGACAATGCCCGTAAGTTGGTTCTCCAGTAGCGTCAATTAATGCGGCATTATGCCCATTACATCAATACCTGTTTCTGAGGACTAAAGCCTACTGTTTTGATAGACAGGGTTATTCAGCAGACTGATGGTCCTGTTGCCTGTGCAACTTCTTTCTATTGTAAAGCGCGGGATAGGTGAAGCATAACCGTATTCAGATCTTTACCTAGTCCGTGGCAAAGCATTTTAATATTCTTGCTGTGGTAGTTTCACCGGTTTTTCAATATTCACCCCTCTATAGTGCGTCCCTTCTCAACAAAAAGAAAAACTAACAACTCAACCAGGGATCTGGACTCCTCCGATTCGCCAAGTAGCTTTCAATAATAATAATAAAAAAATGTCTTGAGGGCAGTAAATTTCAGTAAAATATGATAAAACAATGAATATATGTTTTAAGAACTAAACATATGTCAGCACAAGTATTAAAAATGAGCGATTTGGCTTCGGGTGAACTGCCAATCATTTCCTTTCGTAAGATTCGTTTAGATAGTTGCGGTTCCAATATTTTTGTCATTGGCGCTACAGGCCCAGCTGTTGAAACAACGTTGGGATGTCTGGGTGTGTTCACATCAAGCAAAGTGTCTTTTAGTCCA
>NC_091558.1:31357403-31367403 GCF_042767895.1 Penaeus vannamei | reverse complement strand
GTCACCTGCAGTGCAAGTCGTAGGTCCTCCTCTCCTACCAAGATGCTTACCGCCGGTTCTGTATTACCCGAAGAGGATTTTACCTTGGCAGATTTCTTTAGATCATCTGACAAAGATTCAAACAGTTCTGCCTCTGATAATTCTAATATAGTGAATTTCAAAGACACGCTAGTTACTAGAAAAAAGCTCACTGAAGAACAGTATACAGATCCTGAGTTGCAAACATTTTATGATAGGCTTACTGATATAAATAAAATAAATTTCAGTACATGCTATTATCTCCAGTCCGGTGTTCTTATGCGTAAATATAAGCCCCATAATATATCTGCAGACGATACCAGTAAGATAGTACATCAGATTGTTATTCCAAAGCACTTTCGAACTGATGTATTGACTATTGCATGTGACATTAGTGGGAGTCAACAAGACTGATCATAAGATTTTAGCGCATTTTTATTGGCAGAAAATGAAACGTGATGTTGGTCATTATTGCCAGTCATGCCATATCTGCCAAGTAAAAGGTAAGCCTGGAGCTGGCATCAAACCATATCCCTTGCAACCTATCCCAGAGCCTTTCAGCAAAATAGTTATTAACTGTGTAGGGCCTCCCCCAAAGACTATACGGGGTAACAAGTTTCTGCTCACCATAATTGACGTAGTCACCCGATATCCTGAAGCTATTCCTCTTAGACGCACCACTACTAAGAATGTGGTGGAGATATTGATAAAAAAAATTACGCAAATAGGTCTGCCTACCGTAGTACAATCAGATCAAAGGTCAAATTTTACGTCCAGACTGTATGAAGAGGTTATGAAGGCCTTGGGTATACAGCAGTGCAGGTCCACCGTATTTCATCCTCAGAGTCAAGTTGAAAGGTTTCACTATACTCTAAAGACTATGATTAAAGCCTTCTGTTTAGAGATTGGTTCTGAGTGGGATGAAGGAATAGATTTGCAGTTATATTCCAGTAACTGCTTATGTGAATAAATATAAGCTTAGATTACAAATAGCTATTTCATTAGCTCATAATCATTAGGGTAAAGCTCATCTAAAATGAAAGAACATTTTGACAAAGTAAATATACTGATGTTAGAATCTTCAATGAGAGTGATTTAGTTGTGACCTTGCTGCCTCTTCCTAACCAGCCTCTTCAATCTCGCTATACGGGTCCATTTCGTATTCTAAAACGAACTAGTGATATAAATTATGTAATTGAAACCCCTAATAGGCGTAAGAAAAGCCGTCATGTGCATGTGAATCTCTTGAAATAGTACTATTTACGGGGTGATCTAAAGGAGGATGTACGGAAAGTGTCAATGGTTGTACCTTCAAACATCAGTAATGGAACTTTGGAAAACATAAAGATTGTGGAGCCTAATCTCATAAATTCGGTAATTTTAGCTAAAACTGATGATAAACAAACACCTTTCTGCTGCCTAAGCAGCAAACATTCGTTCTCTTCTGCAGGAATATGATGATGTACCTCGCCTCTGCCCACTGCTGGAACATGATGTGGAGACTAAGGAAGCTCGGCCAGTGCATCAAGCTCCCTATAGCCTCATCGCAGAGAAGAGAGCATTCCTGCAGACAGGTTCAGCGCCTGAAGGAGCAGGGGTTCATCCGTCCCAGCTTGAGTCCGTGGGCATCACCCGTATTCCTCGTTCCCAAGAGTGGCGGCACTTACCATGTGTGTGTGAATTATAGGAAGGTGAATGCAGTAATAGTGGCGGACTCGTTCCCCCTCCCGAGGATGGACGACATTATTGATGACCTGGGGAGGGCACGCCACCTGTCGAAATTGGATCTCCAGGGATACTACCAAGTTCCGTTAACCGAGTTTATTTAACAAGCTCTGCTCATCCAGTCGAAATTCTTACTGATCATAACCCGTTAACTTGTATAGAAAATGTGAATTTTAAAAAAATGCGAGTGTTGAGGTGGGCACCAACATTGCAGCCATTCAATAAAAAGATAATGCATATTAGAGGCAGAAACAATATCATAGCAGACGCACTTTCAAGATCGTAAGTGGTGTAGTCCGCACACGGCAGCCGCTAATTCAACACTGTCGAGATAGACGTCAGAAAAGTACCCGACCTCCGCCTAGTTAAACTTTTTCCGTATTGGTTACGTTTTTTTTTTTTTTTTTTTTTTTTTTTTGGGGGTGTATCACACTAGCAGTGTAATATAAACAATTTAAAGCTTAAATTCCCATGATAATTGCTCATGGGGGTTATTGGTCAGCTAGTGTTCGTGTCGTACCCCCCCCCCCCCTCACTCCGTCTTGAGGCCTACCCGCATTCCTTGGAGGACTGCCTCGTCCACTCCTCCACCGCCATAGTCCTGGGCAAGAAATCTCTGCCGTTTGCTGTTTTATATTATATTTTGTGGTTTGTATTCTTTGCTTTCGTTAGGAATAGGGCGACATATTACATTTTAGTAATATATCGCGTAGGTAGGATTTTCTACTTTATTTTTATGTGTTTCGTCTCTTGTGTGTAGTTTGTTTACATTGGTGGCGGAAGAAATAAAAATAAGTAGTAAATATTGAGTCTATGTATTTTTCCAATTCATAGATTAATGATTTTACAGTTGCTGAATAGTACTTAATAATGGAATATAATCCTTGATTAACAAAGAAAGATAATGGAAGATTACTTTCAAGAATAAGTATAATTATAAGAATGCATTACAATACAATAAACAGTCAGTAATGAACTTGAGAAAATACATTAATGGAGATAATAAATGAACAATTAACAGTTAATGACAATAATTTAGCTACATTAATGTGCTTTATAATCTGGAATGAAGAATCTTTCCAATTACAAATACTTTAGCACTAGCTGTTGTTACGTGGTATTTAGCCGTTCATATCAGGCCACATCATTCTGATTTGACCTCTCGTCTATGATTTTCAGCGGAGCTGCTCTCCTCCTGAATTCTCTTAGTGACCTACCAGCCGTAACAGTATGTATACATAAATAAAAAAGAATATATATGTGTACGTGTGCGTGTGCGTGTGTGTATGTGTGTGTATGTGTGTGTGTGTGTGTGTGTGTGTGTGTGTGTGTGTGTGTGTGTGTGTGTGTGTGTGTGTGTGCGCGCGTGCGTGTGTATATATATACACACTTTTACTTATATATGCATATAAGATTATATAACTATCTATATCAACTATATTTCTGTATACCTACCTATTTACCTATTTATATATTTATGTATCTACCTTTCAATCGATTTGTCTGTCTATCTATCTGTCTATGAATATGTATGTAGATTTTCGTTTCAACGTAAATGTACGTAGTTGTACAGGTGTGTGATTCACTTCCTTCATCCTTAGACTAAAAATCATGTCCAACTGAAATAAATGTTAGAAAAGAGCATAAGTTGCCTAAATGCATGACACCACAAATTTATTAACAAAAAATGCCTATTCACTAGCATATGAGAAGGTGAAGGAAAGCATAAATAAAGTCATATACTTCACATATTACATTACATCTAATAGTGGCGAGAGAAATAAATTCCTAACCATAGTCCAAGTGAAACAAAGAAAGAAAGAAGTTACATCGAGCAATAACCACAGCTAAGAATCGATGACGGAGACTCCCCAAGATGCTACGTCATGCCACGTCGAAAATGTCAGGGATGGGATTACAGAGTACAAGCTGGAGGTTCTGTCAAAGCCAGGAAAATCCCCAAACCCGTGGAAGCCGGATCACACTCTTGCTTTACGTCTCTTCAATAAAAAGAAAAAAAAGAAAAAATCTAATACGTTAGTCTCCGATACGAAAGATAAAATAACGAAACCAATGAAATTTGCCATGGGTCAATAACAGGCACCTAGACACAGCCGCATAAACACAAACACACACACACGTGTTTATATATATATATATATATATATATATATATATATATATATATATATATATATATATATGTGTGTGTGTGTGTGTGTGTGTGTGTGTGTGTGTGTGTGTGTACGTATATGTATGTGTGTGTGTGTGTGCACAGAACTTCCCTGGGGGGAGGGGGGGGGGCAATGTCCGACTTTTTCGGTTCTTAGTCATGTAGTGGCCTTCATGGTAATTTTGTGTGATTTAAGAAAATATATCTCTTACCATTAACACAGCAAAACTCCGATTCTCATGCTGTGCATGGATGAGAATTTAAATGTACTACACCGCGAAAGGGGCGCCATTTCATCCTTTTGCACACCTTGCAATCTCCAGCACGCCAGTGTGTGTCTGGTAGTGTGCGTGTGAGTGTGTATAAATAAATAAATGTGTGTGTGTGTGTGTGTGTGTGTGTGTGTGTGTGTGTGTGTGTGTGTGTGTAAATAAATGTGTGTGTGTGTGTGTGTGTGTGTGTGTGAGTATTTGCGTGTGTATTTGTGTGTGTGTATTCAAGATATATATGTACATATATATATATATATATATATATATATATATATATATATATATATATATATATATATATATAATATATATATATATAATATATAAATATATATAATATATATATATATATATATATATATATATATATATATATATATATACAATACATACATATAAACACACACACATATATATATGATATATATAGTTTCCTACGGCGAAAACCGATGGTTCTCTTCGCAGCGCCGTTAATTATGCAGCATATGTCATTCTATCCGGCTTCCAAATCATCAGCAGCGACGTCCGGGTTTATCAAACAGCTCCCTTGCACTGCAGCAGTGTTCAATCTTCCGTTGGTGGTAGCCCAACACCGTACCAGCCGATGGGCAGTCCAGCATTCAGCTTCCCGCATCACACGAGTTATTGTGATGTCTGGCAGGCATTTTTTCATCACGCAGATATAATAGAGTAGGTGCCAGTGCTTGGAGCATGGGTGCTGCCAGGTAGTCTTGTATTTGTCTATAATTTTGAATATTGTGTTTGTAATGGCGAGTTCAAATTCCGAGCAGATGCTAAAGAGTCTGAGTCCATTGTCATTCATCTTTTTCACTCCATGTCTGCCGATGACTTCATTCCAAGCACAAAAATCAATTCCCACTCTGGCATTGAAGTCGCCAAGAAGGATTAGTTCATCATTATATACGTTAGACTTAGATCCTCATAGAACTCATCCTTGTCCTAGTCGTTGCTGGTAAGGGCGGGTGTATAAGCATGATAAAGGTCGTAAGTCTTCCCGCCAGCGTCAATATCATCCAGTCAATTCAGGCGGCTGGCAATCTTATTGCTGACAGCAGAGCCCACCCTGTGCATGCGGTGTTCACTAGCACGTCGGCCACTACAGTAAAAGATAAGCTTTTCACCTTCAGTCAGGGAACCTGCTTCAGAGGGGGGTTTCACCTAGGCCTGCGACATCAGCTTCATATCACTGGAGCTCAGCTACATCAAATGCAGTCCTACGTCTGTGTCGGTCAGAATCGTTTCCAGTATTCAAATCATAATCGAGAAGGGTTCTGACAGTCCACGATGCTACTGTCAGTAGCTGTTTTGTTTCTAAAATTTCGACCGCGAGTGTCTTTCCAGGTGCGGTATCTAGTCTAGGGTTAGGGGAACAGGCAATGTTGGGGCCACCTTTTCTAGGCCTCTTCTCCTGGCAGATAAATGTGCACACACACACTTGGCTGGGTGAATCTGATGGCATGGGGATTCCACGGTGGCCATATCCTGCCCTCAACTGCAGGGGGCTGCCGAAACTTGGTCTGTCGAAGCTCACCTAAAGGCCCTATCACACTAGCACTTTCTTCATCAATTTTCGCGTTTCTGTCTGAATTTGTGGCTTTATGCAAGCTAGATTGTTTTAACTGATAAATTAAATAGAATGAGTGAATGTAATCATAAGCTAATATTTTAGATAATTCGTATATACGATATATGGCATCATATTTCTTTAAGATAACATAAGTATGAGAATGTTTGTGATTCCCAGGCCATCACTACGATAGCATGTTTGTTTACATGGGCAATGTTTGCTACCTTGTTAATGTTATAGGATCAGTCGATATCCATACGGAAAGTTCATTCGGAAACGCGGAAATTGACGGAAAAAGTGATAGCCTGATAAGGCCTTAACGCGTGCCCCCAAAGTGTGGCGAGCATTTGCCTGTAACTGGACTAGTGTTTACGGCCGTACTATAAAAATACAATGCAATGCCCAACTCTTCGCCAGGCGATCCTGTATTTGGTACCATAAGACCCTACTTTCCCTTCGCCTGGCGTTGCCAGCCGCTAATGGGTCGAATTTTCGTACCACAAAACACCACTTTCAGCTTCACCAGGCGTTCACAGTAGACAAAATATTGGAATATCACCCGACTATGAAAGCCAGCTATACCCCTCTCTTTCATTGCCACTTTCGTAAGTATTTCTCAATAAAGTTAAGGTGAATATATTATAATTAACTTAAAACAAAACAAAAGCAAATAATTACGTGTTATTTTTTTATTTATTTATTATTTTTGTACTAATTGTAAAAGTAAAGGTCATTTTATAATTTTCCCAATTAAAATTACTACACCATACTTTGTTGACTCCTAGACAGGTGCGGCTGTGGAAAGTATCGCGAACGTAGGTGTCATCCCTAAAATAAACACATATCAGGTAAAAAAAAAACAAAAAAACTTGACAGCTATTGTTACCATATCATGAAAGATTTTTAAATGAGTAAACGTGTTTTGCGCATTTAAAGTAAATATGAGATGGTACCAAACTCGTCTTGGCATTGGCCATTTAATCAACACTTTGAGAGGTTTTACTGGTACAGGTCCAGTTTCATACAGCCGTCTTTTAGACGAAAAATAATATATGTAAACGATAGAGCGAGTGATTCTAAGAATCTTATCATTATTAACTTCAACCGCAACTCAAACATAACAGAGTTAATGGGTATCATATTGGTTTGAATAGTTGTTAATTGTTTCAATTATCAGAAAATTCGAAAAGCACAATTTACCAAGAAAATACGGTTTGGAGGTTAGCTTGCTATTAATGGAGGGCACGTCCATCGCTTGACAATACACGAATGTGATGAACATTTTTACTAATCATTACCATATGAGTTATTTACTTAATATTAACAGAATGTGTCAATAAAAGTATATTTATAAAGCTAACCCATTATTTTCTAAACATTTTTTGCCCTTCCCACGTGCTCTAATCTAGCTTTCATTTCATTCCAAAGCACGAAATACCATTGAGTGAGAGAGCATTTGGTGTTCTGAAAATGAGGTTCAGGTGCCTCACCATTCCATTGAAAATTAATTTAACAACAGTCATGGCGACTATTTGCAGTGCGACTGTCTTGCATAATATGGCTGTTAAGTATAAAGAAGATCTGTACATGTGTAATGATGATAGAGAGGAAGGCAATGTAAATGTTGAAGTAAACATAGAACACTTTTTAAATGCTGCCGGTCGACAGAAGAGAAATAACATCATTAGTGAATATTTTTCTTGAATGTTCCATGCCAAAATACCATTTTTCTGTTGATATTGATATTTTTTGCTTAAATTAAGTATATGACAGTATGATGTACTTTGATTGTATATTATAGTAATCCTCAGGATATTACAATTATGGTTTATTTTGATTGTATATTATACTGTTCATCATGATATGAAAATTATGATTGATTTTGATAGTTGATTATACTATTCTTCATGATAATGCCCATGTCTGTGATATGCATAATACATCATATCTTGAATATAATGCATAATAAAAACATGAAAATTAATGTTGTTTTCTTTATCAAAATAACAATTTCTGCTTATTGCAAGTACATTGGCAAATGTTTTAAGTATGATGGTATAGAAGTAAATGAAGTAAGGCGTATGTCATGAATTATTTATAGTAAATAATCTTAAAATACAACATACAGCCAAAAGTAAATTCAAGACACAAAGAAAGAAATCTGAAAACTTGTATTAATGAAAAAGATTACAAAACATGGAGACATAATCTTGGTACCAGGATGAGAACATCTGATATGATTTAAGAGCAACTCCTTCAGTTTCTTTTGGCCCCTAGCATATGCATTTTTTCTTCATGGCATTCTTCCAGATGCACTAGTTTTTGCTTGTTTAACCGAGTTTCTAACTCCATCTTACATTTATAATACTTTTCAATAGCACATGAGATTTTAATTTGTGATTTCTGTTTTTCAGTCTTTGCCCATAGTTTCTTATGGATGAGCTTTCCAAGAACATAATGCTGTTTGACTAAATCAAGCAAAATGTCTTTATCCGAGGCAGAAACAGGGGCAACTCTCTTTGGTGCACCTGCGAAAGCCATGGTGACACGTGCGACTAGGTAAACATTCAAATTTCCCGCGTGCGACTAGGTAAACTAATTTAAATTTCCCGCGTCGTTCAGAGTTAGCGATGTTCTATCTGGCGGAAACACTGGCGAAGGATCGCCTGACGAAAGTGTTGTTTCGTGGTACGCTCGGAAAGGGAAAGCGATCGCCTGACGATGCTTCGCCAAGCGATCGCCTGCCCTGTCCCGAAACTTTTATGGCGCGGCCCTTAGTCTCATCACAGCTACCACCTACGTTTGTCTACCCCACGAATGAGTAGCTCATTATCATTTTCATCATTATTATTATCATGTCATCTTTAGCATTATTATTGATATTGTGATTATTATCAATATTGGTGTTGTTATTATTATCATTATCAATATCGCTACTGTTATAATTATCATAATTATTATTACTGAGATTAATATGATTGTGGCTGCTACTGAATATAATTATCATTATGATTATTTCTATTATAATTGTTGCTGTTGTCTGTATTAGCATTTTAATATCATAGTGCGATATGTATCAGTAGTTTCAAATGTTGAAGATTGTAAATCCATCTCATTCAAAGTGCAAAAGAGTGACCCTAGATTCTTCCTAAACCACACAAACACGCATGCCCAAATATGTATGCGTATATATCTGTGTGTATCCAGGCCCCTGATAATGAAACAATATTGCAATTCCCAATAAAAATACTACAGAGAAGCCCTGGCAGTTCGTTTGATTAACCGATCTTTATATCGGGTAAAGTCATGGAATCCTTTGAAATCAGATGGATGGCTTAAATTTAAACTGGAGGCTGCATCAGTATTGGCTGGATGATATGTGAGGAGTCGCTAATTAGAGTCTCATGGTACCCTAGCAAACACTGACAAGAGAGGTATGGTATATTTATATTGGTATTCGCTCAGCGTGCATATTCGTTAACATGTTCATGTTTATTCGAATATTTTGCTGTAAGTAGAGATTTTAACATTTATCTATGAATAAAAAATGTCCATTCAATTCATTCTTGTTTTAGGCTGAATATTTTTCTCTTATCTATTTATGTAAATGCATGGTTACCCAACGATTTAGTTATTCATTTACGAATGATTTCAGGGCTTCTTTATTTCCCTTTCGATTAATATTTAAGCCACTTAACTGCTCTATTGAATCAGGTTGTCGCTATCGTTAATTCGCGAGTAAAATAGGCTTACTCAATAAAAGAGAAGGAAACTAATTTCAGACACACTGCATTTATATTACACTAATATCGTCGCTCACGATGAAATGAATATTCGTACGTTAAGTGAGGTAAGTGAGGTGTGTGATACTTGGAGGCTGATGAAATGTGACACTCTGGTGCTGGAGGATTGCGTAATACTTCAAACATGTAATATCATCTCCCCAGTCTCTCTCTCTCACTCTTTTACACACACACACACACGCACACAATCACAATCACAATCACACACGCACACAATCACACACACACATTCAATCACACACGCACACAAACACACACTCACACAATCATACATACACACGCACACAATCACACACACACACACGCACACAATCACACACACACACATACAATCACACACACACACAATCACACACGCACATAATCACACACACGCACACACTCACACACACAATCACACATACACACACGCACACAATCA
>NC_091558.1:31324903-31327403 GCF_042767895.1 Penaeus vannamei | reverse complement strand
ACACATGTTCCTCGAGTGGCTCAGCAGTCGGGCAACTCTGAGGAAAATCTCTTATTCGCGCCACAGGCCAGCCACATGCCACTACGTGTGTGCGCTCCTATTCACTTCCATTGACCTGGCAGTCGCGTTTCTAGCAGTCGCTTGTTTGAACAGGGTCATATGTATTAATACATACATATATACGTATATCCATACATATATGTGTGTGTGTGTGCGTGCATGTGACTGTGTGACTGTGTGTGTGTGTCCATACATATATTGCAACGAAGGGAAGGGCAAGAAAACACGAACATATGTTTGTATATGTGTGTGTGTGTACGCGTGTGCGTTAGTGTGTGTGTGTGTATGTGATTATGTGTGTGTGTGTGTGTGTGTGTACGCGCGTGCGTTAGTGTGCGTGTGTGTGTGTATGTGATTATGTGTGTGTGTGTGTATGTGATTATGTGCGTGTGTGTATGTGATTATGTGTGTGTGTGTGTGTTCGCGCGCGCGCGGTAGTGTGTTTATTTGTCTATTGATTTTTTAACTATGATACTTTCACGTAACAATAACGCAACAATTCATTCATTATATAAAAAGATTCCGAGTGAGAGGATGAGGGAGGAGCCCCAAGCCCCTAATATGCAGTTCATCGTCACTGATTAATTAAAACAGAGGATGAAAGGCCAGCGGCAGATGCGATTACCGATTCCGCTGAAGGACCTCCCTCTGCCCTCCCCGTTGGCTCGTCGAAGGACCTCCCTCTGCCCTCCCCATTGGCTCGTCGAAGGGCTGGTGTTTTCGGATCGAAGTTTTCATGCCGTCTGGTCGTCTCTTTTCTGCTTAGAGTTTCATGAAAGAATATTAGAAAAGTGTTAAAAAAAATTACGAGCGAGACCTTATCATATTGATGAATTTTGGTGATTAGTTAAGACTGAGTGGTGAATAGTTGCACATATTATAAATATATGGTGAATGTTCTTTTCTCATTTTACTCAATAAATGAAAAGGGCAAACACAGTTAACAAGAAGGACGGCAATCTAAAAGTATATGTAAAATTATTTATCTACAAATAATATTGTAATAACCAGCGAAATCGGTGGAAATTCCACGAAAAAAATGTATTCCTCTCTCCCTCTTTCCTCCCCCCTTTCGCCTCCCATCTCCCTTTCCTTCTCTTACATTTCGTCTCCTCTCTTCCCCATTAATCCTCCTACCTTTCGCCTCACTTCTCCCTCTTTCCTCCTACCTTTCGCCTTCCTTCTCTCTGTTTCCTCCTACCTTTCGCCTTCCTTCTCCCTCTTCCCTCCTACCTTTCGCCTTCCTTCTCCCTCTTCCCTCCTACCTTTCGCCTTCCTTCTCCCTCTTTTCTCCTACCTTTCGCCTTCCTTCTCCCTCTTTTCTTCTACCTTTCGCCTTCCTTCTCCCTCTTTCCTCCTACCTTTCGCCTTCCTTCTCCCTCTTTCCTACTACCTTTCGCCTCACTGCTCCCTCTTTCCTCCTACCTTTCGCCTTCCTTCTCCCTCTTTCCTCCTACCTTTCGCCTCACTTCTCCCTCTTTCCTCCTACCTTTCGCCTTCCTTCTCCCTCTTCCCTCCTACCTTTCGCCTTCCTTCTCCCTCTTTTCTTCTACCTTTCGCCTTCCTTCTCCCTCTCCTCTTACCTTTCGCCTTCCTTCTCCCTCTTTCCTCCTACCTTTCACCTTCCTTCTCCCTCTTTCCTACTACCTTTCGCCTCACTGCTCCGTCTTTCCTCCTACCTTTCGCCTTCCTTCTCCCTCTTTCCTCCTACCTTTCACCTTCCTTCTCCCTCCTTCCTCCTACCTTTCGTCTCTTCTCTCCCTCTCCCTCTACTTTCTTTCCTTTCCCGCTGTGCCACTCTCATCCCAAAATCTTTCTTGCAGCCGGAATAAATCTATATCCTTCTCACAACAATCCCAACATACAAAAATATTTTTTTCTTCGCCATTATAACAATAATTTTACTTTTATAATTCTCCGTTGCACACAAAAGGATTTTCTAATGGCCGTGACATTGAACATTAAAAGTATTTTACATAGTTGTAACTTTTTTGTGGCGGATGCTTCCTTAAGTATTTTGAAGCGGGTAAACTAATCTCGCCTACTCACGCCCTCCCACTTCATCACTTGTCTACGTGCTTCAAGTAAGTAAATAAGATTTAGAAACAAAAGTTACTCCTGAAATTTATATTAATTATGAATATATATTATGATTAATGAGATGCCAAACTCTCTTCATATGGATATGACCGTAGATAACTGGAATGGACAAACTGTCATTTCCGAGACTGCATGATTTTTAAATGTAATCACATGTAGTAATAGACAACTAACTGTTGGTAAATAAATAAATAAATAAATAAATAAATAAAATGTGTACCAGTCATATGACAATACTGCTTCCAGCAGCTGGCACTAGTCTTATTATCAGAGAAAACAGTTCGAATACATTTGAAATAAGTATTTTTTGGATTCTTTTTTCCTCTTCGGCAGAATTTTT
>NC_091558.1:31307403-31312403 GCF_042767895.1 Penaeus vannamei | reverse complement strand
ATACCTATATATACAGTATACACACATATATTTAAACATATGTATAAACACATGCATACACACATGCATATATACATATATATATATATATATATATATATATATATATATATATATATATATACATATACATATATATATATGATATATATATATAATATATATATATATATATATGCATATAGATATATATGCATTTATGTATGTATATGTATATGTATATGTATATATATATATATATACATATATATATATATATATATATATATATATATATATATATATATATATATATATATATATATATATATATATATATATACATATATGCAGAAATATAATATTAAAAATATACACTACTACCATATATAATAATATAGAGTTTAAGGTTTATATGCTTTCGTATTAATAGGGCTACGGCTAAGAAGAGCGAAGTTCAGGTTTATATTTCGTATGTGTTCATTTTTATGCGATATGTCATGTAAGGCTTGTTACTGTGTTTCTTAAATCATTTATGCTTTAATCTTGGGCAATATTCAGGCCTCCAAAAGTGTTCCATGACGAATAATATATGGGGAAGTATCTCTTGTTTTATTTACAGAATTTGTTCGAATGGTTAAAAGAATATGAAAATTTATATTAGGTTTTATATACTCATTTTACTTACCATGTATATATAATTGAATATGCTGACGTAAACTTGTATATCCTTTTGAAAGTAGTTGATATCAATCAATAAATAGTGTAATTTTCAAATATTTAAAGAAGTGTGACCTTCGAAACCACTGTCGATGGACAAATGAAGAAGTATGATGGGAGGCGCTTAGGGCCCACGCATTTTCAACTGATTTCGATAGTTTTCCGTCGTTTGATTTGTAATTTGAAGATGTTGATAACTAACAACTTGTATTTATTGTTGTTTCCTAATGTTACATCAGTAAACCAGTGATTTGTTAATTGATACAATTCAAAAACAAAATCAGATTCGTCACCTTGAGTACAATTCCTATGAATGGGGGTGGAGCCGCACCTGTGGCAACAGCGTAGAAGCATCGGCAGCGTTGCTGTCGCGATCGGCCCGGAGAAGTGTCGCAAATGAAAAAAAACGACACCCTCTAGTGTAGTTAGACAGTTTCTTGGCACCGGAAAAAAGGCCTTATATATATATATATATATATATATATATATATATATATATATATATATATATATATAATACTTATTTGTGTATGTTTGTATACATTTATCAGTATTTGTGTGTTGCTTCTCTCTGCGACGGTAGTGATTAGTACATTTTTTTTATATTCTAATGAGGCAATATTTAAATAAAAAATCCTCGGGTACAAGTATGCACGCTTTTAAGAGATAGTAAGTGCCTTATTTTATATACAAGCAATGTATTGTATGTGATAATTCATAAGGACATGATTGTTTTTCAGTTCACTTATCCGATCCGGCCGAAGGTAATGTCACTTTTTATCTAATGTTTACCAGTTTTTGCCTTTGTTTGTTACGAGATGAAAATTCGAGATTGTAATATACACAACAGAGTATGTTTTGCGCTCACATTCAGTAGTTTATCAATAAATGTTTATTTTGGAATGTATTCTTCATATTATTATAATTAATTTAATTTCGACGGATACTACTGGGAACAACGGAAAGTCATTATCATCATTATTCATGTCGAAGCCAGCTAATATGATTAATCGAAGACCTCGGAATGATGCCAGCATTTAATTTCCATATAATCCTAATACTTTCTGCAATAATTAAATGCCTCATGTCATTCAAATGTCCGGCAACGTTATTGAAAACACAACTTTTCAAAAGTTATAAAACAATATAACGAGCACGATCCCGTCGGTCCGTGTCGCTATTATTCAAGCTGTGCAGTCCATGTTGAATCGTTTAGTCTGTTGTTTTTTTTCTCGATTATTTCTCGTCCTTGAAAGTCAACTTGAAAATGAGAATGAAAATCTGTTTAATTAAATGTAAGTACACAAATGGCGTGAAATAATTTGCATGCCAAGTCGCGTAAAGAAAGGGAGATAGAGGAAAATAAAAAAGAAAGTACTAAAAATAAGAAAAGGAAAAAGAAAACACATTTTCACATTGCAAATCCCCTTCTCTTCTAGCTTCCACGCATACGCCAGACCCAACATACAACAGAATAAATATATACTCGGAGGCGAATGCTTTTGGCTTATATATAATCTTAACGGCCTCCCAACGGCGTCATAACAGTAAAACGAGGCATGTAGTTCGTAAGGGGGACCAGTCAATATACTTGTATTAAATTCCTGATCTAGAGATTGAGAGCCGTTGGTGTGGAAGAGCCGGTCTGCTTCCGGAGTTTGGCCGATGCACAAGGAGCACAACAACGAGCACGGACGGAAGGGAAAGTGGAAAGCGCTGCAGGATCTTGTTTGGGGCTTTGTGTTTGGAAAGGGTTTGGTTAGTATAGAAGGAAATACATATACAAAAAAGTCCTGGAATTGCATCACTATCATGGTTATTATCTTGTCGGAACTACTTCAACAATGGTTACAACTGTAACTACTAGGAATAATAATTCTGTTATAGTTACTCTTGAAAAAATAATCATAATAATATTGATAAAGGTTGTAATGATAATGATGTCATTAATGATGAAAATTATACTGATGATGATAATGATTATGATAGTAATAATAATATTAATGAAAAGCGTAATGATAATGACAATATTGAAAATATTGGTAATAATGATGATGATGATAATGAGAATGAGAATAAAAATTCTAATAATAAAAATGTGTATAATATTGGTAATAATCATTATTACTGTTACTGATGGTATTATTATTAGTGGCCTTTTAAGTAGTGTCTCCAATACCCTTAACGCTTTGATACACATATATATCTATGTAGATGAATAGATAAGCCTTTTTGCAACACCTCCGAAACCCTAACATTTTAATACATCTTCGAACATATTTGGCTTTTACGCTCACATTATTGGAACCTGTTGAAACACCTTCTCGTTTTGCATGTCTCGAGCTTGATACGAAGCGATGCAATCCGTACTGCTAATCAGAGCATGATAATTTTAATGTATTCAACATAAATACGTTACGAATCACATCGGATGTTCCTCGAGGTGGCAACAATAAAGCTACAATTTCCATTTTCCATAGAACGAACAATGGGTGTATAGAGAAAAAAAGAAAATTCTGTGAATTCGAGACGTACATTTGAAAGTTTCCACAGCCTTGCGAAGCAAAGAGTTGTGTGAATAAACAATATGACGTCGCAGTCAGGTACGTTTTCCATTATGTTTGAAGTTTCCATGTTTTGGTTTTAATCCAAAATCATACCAGCGTATCCCGTAGTTTGATGGTTGACTTTAACTTTTTTTTAGGGTGAAATAGATAAAATTCTGTAGTTTAATGCTTTTCTATTTAATGTGAAATAACATTTATATATGTGCATGTACACACACACACACACACACACACACACACACACACACACACACACACACACACACACACACACACACACATATACATATATATATATATATATATATATATATATATATATATATATACATGTATATATATATATATATATATATATATATATATATATATATATATATGTATATATATATACATATTTTTTTTCTCAAAGTGAAAATTAAACCTTAATATTTACAATTTACGCATGCTGCTTCTGTCCTTTCACCTTATCATTATTATGCATTATCATTATCATTATTATATATTCTGATCCTCATTATCATCTTCAACCTGATTATAATGTTTGTATTAACAATTATTATTACCTGTATTATTATTCTATTATTATTTTATCGTTAGTAGTGGTAGTATCGTTGTTGTTTTTTAATTATTTTTTTTTATTCTTATTGTCGATTATCATTTCTAATTATCATTATTTTTTTTATTATGACCATCATTCCATAATGTTTACTACTTTTTATTATTAACATCGTTTTCATTATCATTTCTTCTTTTATGAAACTGTATATTACAAAAGAGGATAATTACTATCAATGTGTATATGTGCATTGTTAATAATTGTATCAGCTTTACCATCAATGATCACAGTGATAACGAATATCAGTACAACCTTCAAAATAATGTAAGCTAATACATTCACAATAATACTGGACAGAACTTCCTTCCCGAACC
Source organism: Penaeus vannamei (assembly GCF_042767895.1). Taxonomy (NCBI): domain Eukaryota; kingdom Metazoa; phylum Arthropoda; class Malacostraca; order Decapoda; family Penaeidae; genus Penaeus; species Penaeus vannamei. The sequence goes on along the minus strand of NC_091558.1, from coordinate 31,308,204 downwards.
CCTAAATTTGATCTATATCCGTCATTTATGGATACAATATACACTTCCCATATTAAGAATGTCACTAAGAGAGTAATAGCAACCAAAAACACATATGACATTCCTACTAATTCCAGTCTTTCATACACTAACAACAATGGTGATGCTGGTGAATATAATTCATTTCCGATTCTACGAGCTCACCCATATAATTAGGGGAACAAACGTAGGTTCCCCGAATCCCCAGAAGTCAAGTATAACCCCTTTCCCTAAACCACGAACTCAGTCCTCAGTCACAACTACAACTCGTTCTCCCGAATTCCTAAACCACAATAGTAACAACCACAGTAAAAAGTCCGACCCACTCGTCGAACGGCCGCCGCGTCGAGGAGGAGCGCCCTCGCCACGCTCTCTTGAGCCGGTCTCCTCGCGTCGGTCCAATTCTCCCTCGAGGTCGCGGGTAAGTGAGCTCTCCCGGCGCCTTATTCCGTGAATCTGATCTCTCGAGGGCGCGCTGCGGTGGAAGAAAACCGCCGGGTGCGGAAGGCGCGCGGGAAATGCCGTGATTGTGTGTGTGTATGTGCGCACATACACAGATATTGCTATGTACAGAGGTGAATGCATTCCATTTTACGAATAATGTTGTCATTGCCGGTACCTGTGTCAGCATTCGATTCATTAATACGTTATTCCCTCGGAAATGTAATGAATTGTAGTTACCGTCACTTGTGGGATACTAACATAGATTACTTTTTTCCATAGAATGGTACTTACTGTATCATATTTATTAATGCAAAAATTATAATATATCAGGCATTACCT
>NC_091558.1:31274903-31277403 GCF_042767895.1 Penaeus vannamei | reverse complement strand
AATAAAAAAGTAATGATAATAATGATAACATGTTGGAATAGGATTCTGATTGATTCGTAGTATATTCCCTCCATACATGCATCTTTGTGTGTGTATGTGGGTGAGTGTGTGTGTGTGTTCGTGCACATTTTAGGTATTATAATGCTATGACTTTTTCATGACTTTACAGTGAGGTTTTGGCGTTTTCCCAAGACTTTCCGCATTTTTTCTTGAATATTTGATGCATATTCACGATATATATATCCCATTATAACATGTACAATGAATGTAAATTGAAATTGATGTTGTTAAATATAAAATATTTAAGTAATGACTTATGAGTGTGTTTCATTGACACTTCAGTGACTATTTAAAATCAATTTGCATGTATCAATTTGTTATATAATTTTTCAACTTTTCATTCACTTACCTCAATCTTCCTTAGTTTATTTTGAATTCTTTCTGAAGACTTTCTCAGAACAAAGAAAAAAGTAAATAAAAAGTGTAAATCACAAATACTAAATTTCCATGATTTTCCATGATTTTCCAGTAGCGCGCGTGCGTGAGTGTGTGTGTGTGTGTGTACGCGCGCGCACTATCCGTGTTGTTCATTACCACCTCTATTCAAACAAAATGAGGCGACTTCATGTCCATAGCCTCAAGAAGTATAATTACAGGAATACCGTTACTATTGTTACATCCAAACAAAGCGACTTCGTGCGAACTGACGCGCAGATGCAACATTAGAACACTTATATCAAAATGACACTTATCTACGGATGCCGATGATAACAGCAATAGTGTTATTGTATTCTTAAAATATTCATCATCATCTTGTTTATTATATCTTATTGTCATTGTTGTTAATAATATCATTATTTGTTATTCCTCTTACTACAAATGCTGCCATTACCGTTATTGCTTTCATCATAGTTATTATTAGTTGTACCACCATGAGAATTACTATTATCTTTACCGTTGCCGCTTACTTCGTTAAGCTCCACTCAACAGATTGTCAGTCGCATTCTCCAGTCACCCTCCTAAACATCAGCATCGTCTAAATCCAATGTGCAAGGCAGAAATTCTCATTCATATATGCCAGGAGCTTTCAAAGTCTTATCATCAGCTAGATTCAGAGAGAGAGAGAGAGAGAGGAGAGAGAGGGAGAGAGAGAGAGAGGAGAGAGAGAGAGAGGAGAGAGAGAGAGAGAGAGAGAGAGAGAGAGAGAGAGAGAGAGAGAGAGAGAGAGAGAGAGAGAGAGAGAGAGAGAGAGAGAGAGAGAGAGAGAGAGAAGAGAGAGAGAGAGAGAGAGAGAGAGAGAGAGAGAGAGAGAGAGAGAGAGAGAGAGAGAGAGAGAGAGAGAGAGAGAGAGAGAGAGAGAGAGAGAGAGAGAGAGAGAGAGAGAGAGAGAGACGAAAAAAAACATTGAGAGAGAGGGAGAGAGAGAGAGAGAGAGAGAGAGAGAGAGAGAGAAAGAGACAGAGAGAGAGAGAGAGAGAGAGAGAGAGAGAGAGAGAGAGAGAGAGAGAGAGAGAGAGAGAGAGAGAGAGAGAGAGAGAGAGAGAGAGAGAGAGAGAGAGAGAGAGAGAGAGAGAGAGAGAGAGAGAGAGAGAGGGAGAGAGAGAGAGAGAGATAGAGAGAGAAGGGAGAGAGAGAGAGAGAGAGAGAGAGAGAGAGAGAGAGAGAGAGAGAGAGAGAGAGAGAGATGAGAGATGAGAGATGAGAGATGAGAGATGAGAGATGAGAGATGAGAGATGAGAGATGAGAGAGAGAGATGAGAGATGAGAGATAGATAGATGAGAGAGATGAGAGAGAGATAGATGAGAGAGAGAGAGAGAGAGAGAGAGAGAGAGAGAGAGAGAGAGAGAGAGAGAGAGAGAGAGAGAGAGAGAGAGAGAGAGAGAGAGAGAGAGAGAGAGAGAGAGAAGAGGAGAGAAAGAGAGAGAGAGAGAGAAGAGAGAAAGAGAGAGAGAGAGAGAGAAGAGGAGAGAGAGAGAGAGAGAGAGAGAGAAGAGGAGAGAAAGAGAGAGAGAGAGAAGAGAGAGAGAGAGAGAGAGAGAGAGAGAGAGAGAGACCTGACACACAAAATGACGGAGAGAGAGAGCTGCTGAGAGAGAGAGACACTTCAAGAGACCTGACACACAAAATGACGGGAGAGAAGTTGCTGCACACTTCAAGATACCCCATCCATATGATGTTATACTCAAGCCACTACATTTGTACATCGCCGTAGCGTTAGTGGTATATATGTAATGTATGAGTTAAACACAATAGAACACCATTAACTGCAAAGCAAATGCCAGATAGATGCTTTAATGTTAGCAGTTGTTATTTCTTATATATTTTTTGTTTGTTTGTTTGTTTGTTTATTTATTTATCTACTTATTAATTTTTGTCTATTATATAGATCGTACTGAATACTTTTCATTTCAGATAGATAAATTGATAGATAGACAGATAAATAGATAGATAGAGAGATAGATAGATAGATAGATAGATAGATAGATAGATAGAGAGAGAG
>NC_091558.1:31254903-31262403 GCF_042767895.1 Penaeus vannamei | reverse complement strand
AATAAATAAATAAATAAATAAGTAAATATATATGTATATATATAATATATATATATATATATACATACATATATATATACATATATATATATATATATATATATATATATATATATATATATATATATATATATATATATATATATATATATATATATATATATATATATATATATATATATATATATATATATATATATATATATATATACGTGTGTGTGTACGCGCACGCGTGTTATATATATATATATATATATATATATATATATATATATATATATATATATATATATATATATATATAATCACACACACATACATGTACATATAGATAGATATATAGATAAATATATATATAGAGAGAGATTCTTCACTTTCACATAAATGCATTAACTGAAACAAGTAGTTAACATATAATCAAGAATCACTGAAGTTGAGTTCAGTCCCTGAATTCAAGAACAGAAGTCATGTATAATTCATCCGCGTTGCGTTCCCACCTCAGCTGTACGCTAAAATCCATATTAGTTCTAGTACGTTATTAATGACTACAAATACAGTCTTTTTGATTCTATCACACATATATACTTACACATAACCAAATGTATCGTATTTGGCTGTATACAAAGAACCTGTAATGGAGAAAGTAACATAGGCTACGAGGTAGACAATGCACGCCTGCAGAATTTTTAAAGACTGATTTATTTACTGAGGGAGAGTTTGCGAGCACAGCCATTGTTCCCTAGGGATAGAATGCGAGGCTTAGAGAAGAATGGTATTTTTTCGAAATGTGAAGAGATAACAGACAGAAGAAACAGTGAAAATGGTGTATACCATAGACACACTCACTCTCTCAAACACACACACACACACACACACACACACACACACACACACACACACACACACACACACACACACACACACACACACACACATATATATAGATGTATATAGTTGTACGAACTTTACACAATCAAGATGTTAAGCTGAATGTAACCAGTTCCGAATCTATTAAAGTAAAGTGTGAGCTTCCATTCACTTTAAGAATTATGTAATCTACATATCAGCGGGTATATTTTCCCAGTCCCTTAATTATCATTATCATTGCCTAAAGTAAACACGCTGCTATCTTTCCAAATACTGGATATACAGTATTTACACTTGTAGTGTAATCAGTAATTTTCAATTTATTCAGTTATTATGATAATTCTCTGAAATACAACTAGCAATTAATTATTTACCTACTGAATCATGACAGGAAAGGAAAATTATCTTCGTTTATATAAGCATATTGAAATTCTCGGTATCAATATAGTGTTCCAGTACAGGTACTGGAGTTGCAAGACGTTCCAGAAAAAAAAAGATCCTCAGTATCAATGCAATTTTTCTAACGTGTTTTTCCCAAACTCAAATTGAATTTGTTCATAATAAGTCACTGCAGAGGCAACTACATCCACATATTCCAACCATACCCATTAGTTGTACACTGGTGTTTTATTGTGGTCTATGGAAGGATGCTTACCTACACCAACCTTTACATTCTGTACTGAAATTTGCCATAATATAATACAACTGATTCTCCAGTACAGCTTCAAGCGTATCATTACTTGGAACTTCAACATTTGAAATCATATAAATGTTTGACTCTTTATTAATATATTAATATATTAAGGTAGAATTACTGAGACTACAGTATATAACTATCGGATTATTTTTCTCTAATGTTAAAATACCCGTAACAGAAAAGAAAATGCTAGCTTCTCCTTCATTAAAGATTTTAACCTGATGTTCTATAAATGACAATATCATTTTAGATTTAAAGTTGCAAAGAGAACTTGTGAATACATGGTATGAAGAGCTCTCATAAAATTCTGCTATGCATAGTTTTGTTTTAGTTATTTGCGAGGGAAATATGCAAAATGGTATACAGCTTGATTATAATATTACCTCCACCAAGGGAGTTTGTTTGTTTGTTTGGGTTCAGTTAACCGGACAACTCAAAAAGTCATGAACAGAGGTGCGTCTTAGCGCGACAGTTGCCATTAAAATTTGGTGATCTCGATCATGATCCGGATCCAAGAATTTTTCAAATTATTGCATCAAGTAACTCTATATACAGGGGTAACTATTATTATTACCATTTCCTTTAATACCTCCGCCAAGGTTTTTGTTACGGACGTCACCAGTGTACTTGGGAATAAGGTGATATTAATGTAATTACTTCAGGTATGACATTTTATTGTATCAGTAACCCTACTTCCTTGGCGGAGGTATGCGTTCACCGAGTGCTTCCACTAATGTCTATAATATCAGCTGCTTCACAAGACGAAATATTTCTACAGAGAGAAAAAAAAAAATAATAACTACTAAGATGTTAAAATATATTACCACTATAAATCTGGAAACTTCCATTAGCAAATGTCAAATTTAAGTGTAATGCTCTAAATGGAAAACAAATGAGCACTGCTGTCTGATTTTTTTTTCCACTGTAAAATCTGGCTTTGCGGAATTGCTGTCTTGTTCGCTCCATTGCGACCACCGTCCAGTAAGGCTTATGGATTTTGTTTTAATATTAGAATATAAACACGTATCCTTGTTCCAGAGGATATATTTGTAGCCACACACATACATACACACACACAAATAAATAAATAAATAAATAAATAAATTTTATATATATATATATATATATATATATATATATATATATATATATATATATATATATATATATATATATATTGGTAAAGATGCCTTACTTGACATCTTCAAGCAGAATGATGTATTACCAAACATGGAAATGGGAACTGGAAAAGCCATCCTCAGATTTGTGAAGTGTAGATGCAGTGACAAAGATGTATTTCGACATGGCTAAGCTTGGCCGAGGAGCAAATTATAATCAGGTCAGGTCAGACGATGTTTTTGTCTTCACACAGTGACAGGACAAAAAATGATCTTCCTTGGATCAACTGTTCATTCACTTGAACCACAGGTAAAGTAAAAAGGTGGTCTGAGAAGGAAAACAAACATATTGTAGTGAACATACCTGCTGTTGTAAGACAATATAATGCAACAATGGGGGAGTTGACGCCCATGATCAAGTTCTTTCCTACTACAGGAGTTCATCAAAAAAAGAAGTAGACCGTACGTTTCATTCTTCATTTCTTAGACATAGCTGCTGTAAATTCTTGAATGGTATACAAGCATGCTAGTGTTCAATGAAAAGAGAAATTTCTTGACTTTAAAATAGCTTTAGCACTTAAGTCTAATTCATGGAGCATTTTGGCCAACTAACAGTAGTGCCAGTAACACTTCAAGCTCAAGCATTGACTTTAATTCTTCACATGATTCTTCTGAAAGTTCAAACGAAATTCCTAAACGACAGAGAGCAGCACCTCTTCCTTCACGTGATGAAAGGGTAAATGTAGTAATTGCAACGCCCCTGGCTAGTGGTAGCGGGCGTGCCAGGGTGTAGGGCTGCTGCACTGACCAACCATAAACTTTAAATTTATTAGTGATTGCGTCCCCGAGTCTGGCCCTTCATATTCTAATATTTTAAAACCATTTAACATCATTCAGGAAGATACTGGGTAAGAGTAAAAACCTTGAACACAATAAGAAAAATAAAACCAGAAAGTAAAGCATAACGAATAAAACTGACTGAGGGTGGGGCAAAACGAAAGAATTCTAATGATGTATATATTTATTTATGCACCAGAATATCTTAATCAAATCCACGTTTAAAATGTGCCCTAGCCACGTACTTACAATAAAATATCCAGGTAAGATAGCGAAAAATCAGACACCCACACCACAGTCACACGGCAAAACACAAGAATCAGGGTGTTAAGCCTATCAGCATGGAAAGTGAAAGAGAGCGAAAGAAAGGGATGCTGCTCCTTTTTAACGTTTTTTAACTTTTTAACTTTTTTTTTTTTTTTTTTTTTTTTTGGCGCACGCTCACCGCGAAACAAATTCGGAAGAAAAGCGGCTTCGAATTATTTGAAGGAATTGATAAAACAAATCAGAAGATAAAATGATAACTAAGAGATTAAGAAGGTGAAAACAATATAAGTATAGAGACAGAAAGATTAGAAGCAATAGTATAAAGGAGGAAGAAACATGAAAGCTGAAAAGATGGGGAAACTTAAGAAAGCGTGAAAAAAGTAAAGTAAGGGTTAGATAAAAGACTTAAAAGATTTATACAGGCACACACATCACACAAAATATAAAAGGGCAAACTTAACATAAAAAGGCAAACTGAACATAAAAAGGGTAAACACACGATAAAAACGTAAACACACGATAAAAATGCAAACACAAGATAAAAACGTAAACACAAGATAAAACTCCAGTCACAGGTTGTCAAATGTTCTCTTTAAAATCAGTTCAGGTGCCGGAGAGGCAGACATAATCACTCGTTGGATATCAGGAACTGTACGGGCTCCGTCTCCGACAGCAGAGAGGGTCACAGCGGTATATTTCACTACAGTAAATCAGTCTAGACATGTCCTTCCAACTAATGCAATCTTTAGGTGTTGCAGGAACATCGGATGTACACGGGAGTCGAGGGTAATGTGTTCCTCCTGTGAGGTTTATCTTTGTCTTGACTCTCATAGAAACTGCTTTGGAGAATTTCACTCTTACGTAAACTCGCATGTGGATGGTCTTGTCGGTTGTTCTGCTTACATATGCATGATATGCATTTACCTTTGCTGTTTAAGCCTTTGATTTACTTTTAATTGTTAGAAATTGCATGAAATTCCTTTTATGATCTCAAAGGTCATTTTCCCCTTTTCTACTCCTCTTTTTCTGGAAAAAGAAATTTTTCTTTTCATTTACTTGCAACTCCTGACTGTACGTTATTCGTGCACTGTAATGTGCCAGAATTGCATTTTCTTATTAATAGCAACTGGTCTAGTCTTAAGATATATGCTTTTACTTTGCTTGATGTTAATTACAATTAAGATTACGTTTGAATCATAATATTTTCTTACAGAATAAGCCTTTACATTACAGATGATATTGTGTATGATTGAACCTTTATTTTCTGATCACAAACACTTCCGCGAGGCCTGATGTCAAGAATACTGCACAGTGTGTATCTCAGATACTTGCAATAGAAATGAAAACTATAAATATAAGCAAGATTGCATTATAAGTTAACCCACAAGTCTCAATGGGATATATATATATATATATATATATATATATATATATATATATATATATATATATATTGTGTGTGTATGCTTATATATGTGTATATGAGAGAGTGATTAATTTTCAGCATTGTGCCTCTCTAGATCTTTTATCCTTTTCTTTATTTAAAGAATAATAATGGGGTTGGAAGAAAACGTTAATGATAATTCTAGTTTATTAATCATATGCAACTTCCAAAACTGGTGATCTTAGAAAATAAAACTCTATAAATATCATCTCTAACAGAACAAACACAAATCTTAAAATCAAGCACTTAATTAAAAATAAATCATAAATATAATCACGGTCACCAGTTATAGTTTTTTTTGTTTATGTACGTAACGTTCACTTATTCTTTCCTATTAACGATCTGTCCATTCACTAACTCCATCGCAGGCGTAGACATGGGACCACTTCCCTCTCATCAACATCTCGGACCAGAGGAGGCTACGACCTGCCGCTATTCTCTATGCATTCGCTAAGTCCAGGCAAAAAAACCCGGGCCTCCTGCCGGTGCTGCGGGTGACGGTGGCGATGTCAAGCAGCGCTCGAGGTCCCGTATAGAGAGACCATAATGTTGGTGCACCTCGCCACGGAGATACTTATTTATTTATTTATTTATTATTATTATTTTTTTATAATCACACATGTCACGTTATTTCTTCTTTCACATTAGTGTTCCCTTACCGACGTTTTTATTTATGAGCTACGGCGTCGAAGACAAGGGTTTTCACAGGTAACCCTCTCAGGCCAGCAGTCCGCTTGTCAAGCCAGGAGTCTCGCCACTCTGACACGGGCGCGTTCACATACACTGGGGTTGCGACTGTTTATTTCTCTTATTATTCCCATTCACTCATTTCATTTTCTTTAACTATTGTTTCGCATTTCTCCCTTCTTTTTCTTTTGCTAGGTTCATTGCCAAACCCTCATACTGTGTATCACACTAACCTTTCTTTTCATTGTATATTGTACTATATTATAAAAAAAATTCTCTTACAGTGGAGCCCAAATGACTCGTATGTACCTACAAGCAAGCATTCATCTACACTCCTTTGCCTCGTTCACACACGCATAATTGAGGAGAAAAGATAAATCCTTTAATTTTACAATTTTTATTTAAATAATTAAAGTCTTTATAAAAGTTAAAATCTAAATTAACGCCATCATTAGTTACTGTAATAAAATCACTTGCAGAACAAACTATTCAATCCAATAGTCACTATCCACACTAGTATCGCACCGTTACCGTGAAACACATCTCAGTCATCTCTTTGCTCTTTTTTCTTGTTCTTTTTCTTTCACGACACTAATCCCCTTTTATAAAGTGAGCTTCCCGGCCACTCTCACATGTTCAAGGTCCCCTGCCAAGACCATTCAATCTAGTGCTTGTGGACAAGCACCCTTCCCAGGACACTATACCCTGTCTCACTGGGCTCTCATTTAGGTCGGGAACCATCACTAGTGAATCTATATATAAGCTATTGTTTCTGGCAGTAGACATGAGACTGGGAGTTTTATGAGTTCTCTCTCACACACTATAGTGTTTCCATTGCAAATACTTTATCTTTACATTCCAGACCCATATTTCACAATGGCACATGACTGTTATCTCCAATGATTCGGTTACACTATAAAGCCAACGATCTCCATCCCTTACTATCATAGGAGAGAAGGTGTCGATCATGTCATCCTTATGTGTCTCCTCTTTGTAGCCACATATGGTCACACCTGCCCTCTCATATGGAGTAATTCTCAGGCGGAGACAGATGTGTAGTCTAGTCAGTATTCGCGTGCCGGAATCCATGTTGGTATAGGTCTCTGGTCTCTAAGACAAACAAGAAAGAGGCAGAAAATCGTGTTTGGACAAAAACACGAGATGGGAACAGTCTGAGGAAAACTATGGACACCATGTGGATCCAGCCGAGTTCCAGGCAGGACCAAAGCCACTATAATGAGTAGTTTTGTGATACATATTATTCTCCCTTAAGAGAGTAATAAATAAATATTCCTTCCTTAGTCGGGGAACATCAAACAGATTAGCATTACTGCAGGTGGTATTAAAGCCGGCGACAAGATCCAGCTGCTGCTTCCTTTAGCCTTGATATAAAATACCCTCGTTTAACAGTAATACCTAATTCAGTCATATAATTCTCTAGTGTTAACGTATATTAAATAACCTTTTAAATCTCTTTTTCTTTTTTTCTTATCCCCTCTTCTGAACAGAAATTAAAGAATCTTTTATCCTTTTTAACGTCTCTTATTAAAGGATCATGTCAGCTAATCCTTCATTATACTTCT
>NC_091558.1:31224903-31229903 GCF_042767895.1 Penaeus vannamei | reverse complement strand
CAGATCTTTAATTACTGGCCCTCCACCAGTACAACCTTTTATGGATCACTTCTGGTTATTGCTCAGATTCAATAATTGGGTTTAAGAGAAACACTATTACCATTCAGATTTATTATGAAACTTCACAATACACAACATACTAAAATTATAAAAATAAAATAGAAATAACTAATTCATCGAAAAATATATGATAAAGAGAATGAAATATCACAATGTTACCCCTAATTCCGCGCACTTTTTTATGTGACCAATGTTAAACCACTGTTCTTAACTAAATGTTCGTTAATGCGACACGTCTCACTTTCTTCACTGTCTTCTACTTTTTCTCTCTTTGCCTCCTCTTCTTACTCCTCTCGCCTTCGCCTCACGCCTTACGCCTCACGCCTCACGACTCATGCCTCATATCTCACTCAGGCAGACGGCCGTCTTGTTGACGTGGCACTGCACTTTTCACTGTGCACCAGAAACCCTGTTAATCGATAGAAATCCTTATTTTACTTTAGGTCTTTGCTTACCTTTGTTCAATATTAGTCACTTTTTACATTTGATTATCAGTGAAACACGTGTTCGTTTTTCCCTACCGAGGATTTGTACAAGTTGTAGTTGAATGCCCCCTCGGGTGGGTGTGTCTCGTCTGGGCAGCTGAGTGTGAATGAGACTTCACACTAGGGGATTCCCCTGAACATTCATTAATTGCTTTTATTTTCATTTGTGGTTTCATCTCATTTTCTTTTATCTTTCTGTTGGTACATCACAATAAGTCTATTTATTTAACTGGTCACATTTTCCTTTATTTTCTATTTATGTACTTGTTTTCCATTTCCTTTGGTCACATAATAATGTTGGTAATTTTATTAGGTGATTTATTTAATCATAAATAAGGTGCACATAGAAAAAAATCTATAATTCATAAACAAAAAAATATGCACAATACATTCAACATTCATTCACTCATTCAACATTTTATTTCATCCGAATGCATACCCTCACATACGTCACTGCTTCGCGGGGCTTCATTCACACTTCGACTCGCACACTCATTCACTCCAAGCAGTCGCTACGCTCACGTAGGCTAATGTTCTTAACTGCTATTTGACCTTGTTTCTTAGTCACTCTTGCATTCCTTACCCTTTCATATATATATATATATATATATATATATATATATATATATATATATATATATATATATATATATATATATAATATATATATATACATAAACATATACATACATATATATATATATATATATATATATATATATATATATATATATATATATATATATATATATATACACACATAAACATATACATACATACATATATATAAATATATATATATATATATATATATATATATATATATATGTGTGTGTGTGTGTGTGTGTGTGTGTGTGTGTGTGTGTGTGTGTGTGTGTGTGTGTGTGTGAGTGTGTATGTGTGTGTATGTGTATGTGTATGTGCACACACACACACACACACACACACACACACACACACACACACACACACACACACACACACACACACACACACACACACACACACACACACACACACACACACTCACACCACACACACACACATCTATATATATGTACGTATATGCATGTATGTATTTATAGAGAGAGATATTTACAATTAAAATCACTCCTAAACAGCTTATTAAAATATTGGTACTCAGCGCTTTTCAGAAAAAAAAAAAAAATGTCCTACCGAATCAGGAGGTAAGCTTAAAGTATAGGAAAGGAACATTAAAAGGACCTCTATTTTCCTTTTCGAATCCCAGGCGCTGCCGTTTTCTTCCTCTTTATTCCATTATTGAACGATGATTTCTAGTTTTCATTTTCTAATACTTTACACAAACACAAACGTGAAAAAGAATTTTGTATCACACATCTCACTTTTAATTTGAAAACATGAAATAGCTGAAAAAAAGCTAAATCACCTTCATCCACAATTAAAGGGGAAGTTATCATAAAAGGTAACAAAGTAACAGGAAAAAAATGAATAAAAGATAAGAAGAGAAATAATTTAATTTGAAAGTATTTGTTTATTTATCGTTACTCAATGTTTATTATTATAAATCCGAAACTTAGAGAAGTAGAGACTTAATGAAATACTTAATTGGTTGCATGTTCATACTGGGGAAAATGGAGTTGTATTTTTTCTTTACTGTGGTACACCAGCTTTATTCAGTTCCATTCTGAGAACACCAGTTTAATGAAACCCAAATGGTGCGATATTGCAATGTTTTTCTTAATAATTGACAATGCTGAATGGTCAAAAGCCACAATGAAAGGGCTTGGTAAACTCGACTGGTAATCATTATAGCATACTTAAGGGAATAACGTGACCTCTTGTATGTTGGATTAAAAGGCATTTATAACAGAGTCACATAAAACTTTTGAATATATCTGTAGAATGAACGTTATGTAATAAGAAGTTTGAAGTCATCCACTTGTAGAATGCAAAGTTGTTTCATAACATTGTCTAAACTAAACCTAACGGTGTTCGAGCGGAATTTTAGTCTTTTATTTTTGGCGGTGAAGACGCATTACTTTTGTTTCTAGAGGCATATATCTTATTATATTTCAATTTGACTATTTTGATGCATTTTCGGGAGATCATTCTTAAAATGAAATAGCTTGTGATGAAATCTTGTAATATTTGCTCTTTAAGTAGCATTTGGTCTTGCTTCCGTATTAACCATTAACACCCATCTTCAGATATTATTAGAATTTTGGAAAATGCCTTTAGTATGGGGAAGAAGATCCAAATACAAGACATTTTAGTTCGTGTGCTTTCGAATGAAAATCAAATTTATATGACGAACCACGCTCATCCCGAAAGGTTTATCGTGGAAGAGATATGGCGGACCAGGCTCATCCCACGTAGGCTCCTGTGCTAAACTTCCTAAGAGCTCAGAGACATCATTAGTTCACAGGTAATAAGGAAATTACCAAGTCTTTTATTTAAAAAAAATCTTGTTTCACTTGTAAAAGAAAGAAAAAGATAGAAAAGAAAGAAAGAAAGAAAAGAAAAACAAAAAAGAACACTTTACTATTACAGGTACAGTAAACTAAACTAATCTTTGGTAAATGATATATTTGGTTCTGAATTTTGGGACTAATTAAGATGCACAAAATAACTAATTTGCCATAAGGCAATTTAGTGCATATTATGTAAGACTCACACATACATCTAGACCTATGAATTGAGCCCTTCTTCGAGGAGTGTTTACATGTTTGTCGCATGATGATAACCTGGAGGAGACGCAGCTTGGTAGCATCTAGACATTCCTCCATGCTAGGCACACTAGCTCTCAGGCCTCACTTGGGAAGTGGTAGTGACACTTGGGTGAGAGAGGCTCTAGTGACTTTGATTGAAGTTACTTTTTTGGTCCTGTAGGCACTGGATTCATCTAGACGAAACTCCTTCAGTGGTATTGGAGGTACTTCTTAGGATATACAATCACGCTTCTAAAGTATCCAAGCATCACAAATGTTTGGGTACACAAATGATGTACCCAAACAGATTCATATCATACCTACGAGCATGCATGGGGGTTTTGTAGAGGTGCGTTAGCATGTCACTCTTATCTATCACACTCATTCTTCCATTGTACCATATTAGAGCAAGGAACATCCTTGCGGGTCTTAGTGATTTTGTCATATCGATGTATCTGTCTTCGGTTCAAAACCTGTATCTGTTAGGGCTGGCTGGACAATGGCGCTGTTATCTTTGCTTTCGGGCACTCACTGGCACTTCCTGGATTCTGAGTGGTTTATTTCAAAAGAAATAACAATTTGGCGGTATAAGGAGAAAGCTTCCTCCCTTCCTTTCTCGTTGGTGCGCGATTCAAATTGGTCAATTTAATCATCCCACTTGAATTCCTTGATCGAGATAGTCACAACAAAACGCAACCCCCCCCCCTCATTAGCTGCACGTTTGTCCATATACGCTTTGATTACGTCACCAAGTGAGTACGTTGCTCTTGAAAGGGTAGTGTTGGCTGCAGGAAACAATTTCATCAGTTCCTGATGTCTTGATGTCTTTAATGAGCCCTCTGATACGTCAACGAGGTATAAGGAAGACCTTCTAAGGAAATCCAACCTCAAGTAGACCTTATCTGGTCATTTGGATATCTAACGCCGAAAGCTTGTTAACAATACAGAACGTATCTGCCGTAAAGTAAATGTGCAGACACACGCAACCAACTGCACATGTCATTTATATATTTTATATAATGTATTTGTTTATTTATCTTTTATTATTATTATCATTATCATTATTATTAACATTATTATTATTGTGTATTTGTGTGAAAACTGGCGAAATCTGGGTAGGCAGAAAGCTGATAGCAGGAAAGGAGAGATTTTCTCAGACAAACCAAATGGTTTTGGGAGATAAGTGTAGAAGGGAAGACTGACCGAAATGACACTCGGTTACCACGGCAACCAAAAATTCATCTAACGAATGGCGAACGAGCTGGAAAAAAACTTTGTTTCTCCAACTGATAGGCTCATATCTAATTGCAATAATATTAATGAACGTGGTGTACTACGTCCTGCAGTCGGTTGTAAGAGAAAGCTATTTCATGTCTCTCTCTCTCTCTTTATGTCTCTCTGGCTTCTGAAAACTAATAGATGTAAAATATGGAAAGGAAACAAAAATCGATAAAAAGACAAAAGAAAAAGAGATGAGAAGAGGAAACCCTATGGATGAGTTAATATGACGCAAAATCACTCACTAGTTTTGTGAATATAGCGAGAAAGACTCCCTCCAGGTCATGAGAAATTGCTTTTGTATCATTAATTTGCTAATGGCAGCTGATAATGGGATTTACAATTGGTGTGTGTGTGTGTGTGTGTGTGTGTGTGTGTGTGTGTGTGTGTGTGTGTGTGTGTGTGTGTGTGTGTGTGTGTGTGAAAGAAAGAAAGAATCAAAGAGGAACTGGTGAATGATTACGCAATTATCTACGGATTAGAAAAA
>NC_091558.1:31172403-31174903 GCF_042767895.1 Penaeus vannamei | reverse complement strand
TTAAGCTTATATCTAAATAATAAAGATAATCTCCATATATAAACATCCAAAGCAGCTGATCAGGACAGAAGAAAATCAGATAATGACTGAATTGCGAACACGAATGACAGGAAATTATACTTAAACAGGTTTCGTTGTAGGTTTGCCTTGACATGTGGAGAAATCGTAAACGCTGACAAAAAATAAGGGACGGAATCGAAATATTATTATCATTATTGCCAGTGCTGTTGTCATAACAATTCTACTGCAAAAGAAAATTCATACTGGGCACAGCATACACGCACAGTGATATAATGTTAAAAATGATGATGGTCCTGATCTTAATGCTGTTGTTGTTGTTGTTGATGCTAGTGTTGATACCTCATTATCATCATTATTGCTGAGGATGATAGTCATTGTTTTTGTAATTGTAATTAATCATTATTGTTGTTGCCTTATTGTTGGTATTATTATTATTACTACTACTATTACTAATACTACTACCACTATTATTATTATTATTATTATCATTATTATTACTATTATTATAATTGACACTGTTACTCTTATAATTATTATCTTTAATGCCATTATTATAACTAATACTGATATTAATATCAATATCAATATTAATACGAATACAAATATTATTGTCGTTATTATTATTATTGTAATTATTACATTCTTTATCATCATTTCTATTAGCCTTATCCTCATTACTATTACTGTAATTTTCATCAATATTTTTTCATCATTATTATTTTGAAAATATTAATAACAAATATTATTACTATTAATATTACTTTCATTATCATTATCATCATAACCATCATTATCATTTTCATCATCATCATCATCAGCAACAGCAGCATTATCAAGATTATCATCATTATTACTGAGATGATATTTTTTATTATCATAATAAGAGCAACAACACAAACAACAATAACAACAAGAATGATAATAATAAGGACGATTATAATTATGATTACAAAATGAGTTGAAATATAAACCAAAACAACAGCAGTAATAATAATACTTGTTTTAACTATCATTTTCATTATGATTAGTTATATTACTACTGTTCTGATTACCATCATTATAAGCATTATTAATATTGTTAGTAGTAGTATTACAAATATTATCATTGCTAATTTCTATTATCATTATCACAATAATTTTCATTATCATTATCAATTTCATCATCAATATCATTATCATTACTATTGTTATTATTCCCATCACTGTCGCCATTCTTACTATCATCATCATTATTCTCTTTGTTGTTGGTATTTTTCATATTAGCATCATCAGTATTATCTTATTCTCTTATTATGATGATGATTATTATTATCTTCATCGGTATTATCATATTTGTTAATATGTTTTTATATTGATGTCATAATTTATTATCATTTTTAGTAATCTTATCATTATCATTATCATTATTGTCATTATCATTTTTTTTTTAATCACTGAATATCATTATCCTTATATTCATATTAGCAATATTATCATTATCAATATCAACACCATCATTATCACATTTATTAACATTATTATCATTGTTATCATGATCATGATCATGGTGATGATAATAATACCAAAATAATTATGCATAAAGCCAGTGCATTACAAATTAATCTATTCCCTCAACTTGAAGTTTGTGTGACAGGAATTTTTCCTCTCTCAGTTTTTTAACAGTACCAGCAATAGTGGGGAGAACTGATAATAGAGTGAAAGGAAAGTATGATAAACAAGGTAACAATGTTGAATAATTATGTTGAAAATCCATAAGTCTTTCGCTCGCTTAACAAGCTAATTTAAGGGGCTTTCAAAGCGGTTCTTCCTTATCAACAGTATTACAGGATCGTGCTCACGCCCCCCCATATTATCGTAATATTAAAGGGAAGGCTGTAAGGGAGGAGCAACCCTGCCTGCTCTAGCATACTCGAAAGAGTATATAAAGGAGTATGAGTATACCACTATAACCCACTTTATGACTATTTTCCTTTAGCGTCCTATATTTAACACGTACCCCTACGATCGATGAAAACAATTACATTTCGGAGGACGAAGCAGCCTATATCTAGAACGTACATGCAATTAGGGCATGCTGGCCAATAAACAGTTAGTGTATATTGGAAGAAAACGATCCCCCAAAAAACATATTATTACATATATTTTTTACAGACAAAGACTGCCCGTCAAAGAGGAGTGAGGAGTCGTGGAAAGTTCGCCGAGGCAAGAGAGATGAAGATAATCACACATCTGTAATGACAAAGACGCTTTGGAGGCCCATTATGCTTTATTGGCAACCGGCAATTATATTTTCTACTCGAAAATATAAATGGTGTTGCGCGTCTTGACAGCTGATGCAACATCAAGAGTGTGGTTCCCCTAATTACAGTCAAATATATTTAATATAGAATGTTATCACAATATAAATAAGGATGATTTTAGTATATAGGTTATTGTATTACTGCGATCAATTTCATAGAGTCCATCATAATATGTTCTA
>NC_091558.1:31162403-31164903 GCF_042767895.1 Penaeus vannamei | reverse complement strand
GTAGGGCGTACGGTATGTTTTGATTACTGTACAACCAGCTCTACTTTCGGACATTATGGTATAAACAATACGGTAGTGGCACATAATAGTGGCCTATTATGTGATGAGAGCAAGCAGAGTTGTCAGCTAGCTACCAGGGGGGGTTCAGTGATTTACTTTTATTTTTTCGCATTTAGCAAAAAAATATTACAAAAATAATCACAAAATCACAAATTGTGGGTACAGTGAGAGAGGTATTGTTTACAATGCACGCTACTCTCACTCGCACCTGACAACTATGTTCGTATGTAATGAAGTTCGTAACTCGGAAGTACATAAGTAGGGGCCCTATATATATATATATATATATATATATATATATATATATATATATATATATATATATATATATATATATAAATTCTCTCTCTCTCTCACACACACACACACACACACACACACACACACACACACACACACACACACACACACACACACACACACACACACACACACACACACACACGCAGATAGAGCTTTATTGTCCACAAATGTATATAGATACATAATGGAAATAGATATACACATAAAAATATAACATTACAAATAATTAAACAACTTCCTATGAAGTCGAAACGAAATAAATTTCTAGTTCATAGAATTACTGCATAAATCTCATTATAACCTAAAACATAAAACTTGTCCTTAAACTTATAATAAAATACTAATACAAATGTACACAAACAATTATGATAATAATTAAGTACATTATAGATCAGACAATAAAAATGCAACCTAAGAACTTTTGATATGGCTAATAAACTAGGATATTGTCAGTATCAACTCTTAATGGATGAACACACATTAAAATAAAAATGTATTATGTAAACAAGAAATGGGATGAAATCAAGTTCGTTAAAGATCAGAACAAAACAAAAATGTTCATAATTAAGTGCATAAAAGATCAGAACAAGTTAAAAACGAGACCATAAAAAGAAAACCTAAGAATATTTGATATGAATAATGAACTGAAAAATCATCAGTATCAGCTAATGATAAACAAACATACATTAAGAGCATGAATATATAGCAAATTAAAAGAGAAGTGAGATAAAATCAAGTTAGAATTTAAAAGGTTTTATATTATCGAGGGACGCATTTACTCTTAAATCTCTAAAAGGGTTATGCATACAATGTTATGATTTCATAGCTGATTTTTGCTGCATTATCTATATCTTTGGCCGTTGACTGTTGCCATGATTTGACGTAATATTTATCTCTCAGTGGCTGGATAAGAGGACACGATTCCAGTTGCATAGCAGCCCACGGGCACAGTCGCTCCTCCAGAAGGCGCTCCAGGCCCACCGGCCTATTTTTATTGCCAGATTATCGCCACCCATATGGAGTCTGGTAAAAGCAACTTTCTCGTGCTATGCATATCATGTACAGCAAAACTAGGGCTTAGTGATGCGTACGTCATCTTACGAGATACATCAGATTCTGCTGCTGATTGTTTAGTCAGAGCCATTGCGATGCCGACATCATTTGTCATCTGAACCTTAATCTCTTATATATCGGACTGTAGGCGTATTAGTTGGTAAAACCCGCTTCAACTAAGGATCGTCCACTACCTCTCTCATATTTCTAAAAAGAAATTTAAAAAATCATATTTCTAAAAAAAAATCCGCTACCTAAGGGTCACGTGCGCATGTTACATATCTAGTTCAGTGAGACACACGTCATTGCAAGTTGACATGCGTTTAATCCCCCAGTTATATAACTTAACAACGTTCACCCAAGACTCGCAGCCATTTAGTATGGATGACACGAGTGCAACTTAAAAAAGTCTTTTCGACATATAAAAAAAATATTCTTTTAGACCAACGAAATAAATTTGAAATTATAACACATCTTGGTCTATGTATGTGCAACGATGAGATGCAACCGTTGCTAATGATGATATTGCCCAAATACACATCTCTCACACCACTTCGCCAATATTCCGATCATGCTGATGATCATGACGTGAGTGTTGCAGAACCGACTGAGTAAAGACATTTTGTAGGCCATTCTTTCCCTCGACCTGGTCAAGAGGACAATGTCATTCATCAGCACCACCAACGTGTGGGGCCACGACAGGAATCCTTCCCACTTGCAGCTTTCTCTCAACAGTTTGATTAAATCATTAATGAATAAGAAGGAAAGAATGCACGACGTGGGCGACCCCTGTTGTACCCCCACAGTTGCTGTGACGATGGCTGTGCCAATAACGTTGCGTGTGACGTGATGTATGGTGATCAGGGCTGCCAGCCAGAATGTACCACACCCCAATCGCCTCGACATACTAAAACGAGTGGCTTTTAGGACACAAGTATACGCCTGGCTAAATAGACTTATAAGGAGAATTTCTTTCTTTTAGACACATGTAGGAGTTAATGTGTTCTATACAGTCCTGTTTAGGGTGACTTGCCCGCTCTCTACATGGTATGAACCACTGAGTGATGCAATAACACAATACCTT
>NC_091558.1:31094751-31099751 GCF_042767895.1 Penaeus vannamei | reverse complement strand
ATATATTTGTATATATATATAATATATATGTATATACATATATATGAATATATATGTATATATATAAATATATATGTGTCAACAATACACACCCGTCCAAGGACGAAGCGGAATCTGTGCCTTCCTGCTCCAGCTGATCACACCTACCCCGCACAAGCCTTACTTGCCTAGTAACCCCCCCCCCCCCTCGAGCAATTCCAGTGTAGTGACACCGAGCTGACATACATGTACTATACATACGATGCGGAGGTAGCCGCCACCACGGGAATAGGGATCCCGACCCATAGACTTTCCACATACTTGTGGTGATATGACCGAGCTATTTGTTTGGAGGCATTGTTCATGTTACTTTTCTTTTATATTAATGAAGTGATCATCTTATTTATCCAATCAACTTTTTTTGCTCTTTATCTGTTTATTATATATCTATATTCATTATAATTCTAAATCATACTACCTGTCATATCTTAGTGTTTGTTCGGTTTTGAAAGAAAGAAATTTAAAATGTTAGATTCATTACTCTTTTGCGTATGCATACTATATATATATATATATATATATATATATATATATATATATATATATATATATATATATATATATATATATATATATATATATACATACATATATATATATATATATATATATATATATATATATATATATATATATATATATATATATATATATATATATATATATATATATATACTTAAAAGACAAATACAAATATATACAACTACACGAAAACAAAACAATATACACGCACGAAACACACGAACACAAACGAATAAATTCACAAAACTATATAATGAAATAAAATATATACACGAATTACAATATACAAAACGAACAAATACACGATATCACAAACATATATACAAAAGCGTCTGACACTTAACGCGCGAGCTGTTTAATCGTTCAACGTCACAGCATTTCAAAATCACTAACGCGGACTAGCGCTCGCTTTCGTCAAGGCAAACGGAACTCTTTTCGTAACACTGGGATACATGACTTGATATTTCTCGATCTGTCTCCGACGGTCTCCGGCACCGGCAGCGGCAAGGCGGTGTCTCCTGTACCCGGTTCCTGCAACTTTGGGGGTCACCTCAGCGGCCTGGCGGCGGGCACACCGCTTGTCGGCATACCCAGTCGCCGCTCCAGGTAACTGATGGTTTGTATGAGCGCACTGCTACTGCCATGGTTCGTGGTGTCATCCGACCAGGCGAACAGGCCATCCGGTCGTCTGCGGTCACAATGCGCGTCCTTAGCTGCAGTCAGCATCCGAAGCCGTGCACGGGGATGCCCTGGGTCGAGAGAGGTCGCGAGGGGCCAACGAAGGGCCATAGTATCACTACACCAGCGAACTCACCCCGTGTCACGGCCGGAAGTACGGACATCCGAAAAATAAACAAGCAGGGAGCCGCCAACAGGACAAGGAGTCGCTGGATATAAGTCAGGCAGACCGAGGAAGATGAAGCAGACCAGAGACCCAGCAGAGAGGAGCAGTCCCAGGACAGGAGCTCACCCTCCGCCCTCCGTACCCGGGGCGCAGAGTCTATCGTGGGGTCACGCCTTTTCTCCCCAATAAACCAGCAAGCCAAGACCCCTTTCATTCTCCACCACCCATACGCCCCCAACTTTATCACAATATGTATATATATATATATATATATCAATATATATCAATATATATATATATATATATCAATATATATGTATACATAATATATATATATATATATATATATATATATATATATATATATATATATATATATATATATATATATGCACACACACACACACACACACACACACACACACACACACACACACATATATATATATATATATATATATATATATATATATATATATATATATTTATATATATATATGTATGTATATATATATTTATATATATATATATATATCCATATATATATTTATATATACATATATATTCATATATATATATATCCATATATATATTTATATATACATATATACTCATATATATATATATATATATATATATATATATATATATATATATATATATATATATACATATATATACATACATACATATATATATATATATATATATATATATATATATATATATATATATATATATATATATATATATATATATATATTCATATATATATATATAAATTATATATATATATATATATATATATATATATATATATATATATATATATATATATATATATATATATATATATATCCGTATATAGTCACACACACTTACATATAGACAGAGACATACATTCACACAAACACACACACACACATATATATGTATATAAATAAATGAATAAATGAATATATATATATATATATATATATATATATATATATATATATATATATATATATATATATATATATATATATATATATATATATATATATATATATATATACGTATTGTAGCCCAGATATTTGTACATCATATTACTATATTCTACTTATTTATATAATCTTTCATGTTTGTAACATACGTATCTTCACACATATAGGCAACAAAAGTGATGTCGCCTCGACAAACACAGCTTGGATATATTATGCCTTTCTTGCCCTGAAAGGTAGCCCACGTTCAAACAAGCTGAACATAGTTAGGAAAGGGCAGAGATGATGGGGTTGATCTGGAGTGAGTGTTTTGTTGTTTCATTCCCATGCTATCAAGAGTGTAAAGGTTTAGGTATCGATTCCCTTGTTTTCCTTTCTTTCGTTTGGGAGCCTCCTACGAACCACGACCTCCAATCGCGTTCATGAATCGCAAAGCACGGTCTGGTTGGGGTCAGCTTGAGCGTGATGGTCTACTTGGCTCCGCTCCTGCATCCATATACTTATAGAAAGTATTTATATATATGAAAACTGTTTAAAGTTTCAAATACAAATTTAATAAAAGTGCAGTCAGCTAACCTAATTTATTATATTGTTTCCGAAACTGTTGGTGAAAAATGATGTGAAACGAAATGCAGTGAAAGTGTGATGCGGTGCATAAATATGATGGTGGGTTATATAGGAAGTAGGGGCAGCGAAACTTGTACAATTAATATATTATTTGGTGGCAAATTATTGGGTGATAATATTCAGACCTCGGCAGATAGAGCATTTCCCGGCGAAGGCCGAGTCTATCCAAGGATAAGGGAATATTCCCTTCTCTGCCTATTCTTCCACCTGAGATGATTCAATTCCGAGATCTGATTGAATGAAGCGGTCACCCGACAGAGAACCTTTTTTTCAGACTTTTGCTGCAACCATTGTCGAGATAACACATCCCGCCTAGAAGCTCCAGTTATTGTTGGTCCTATCAACCCTTGCTAAAATTGGAACTGGCTAGCCACGCTGTAAGTGAAGGAATATTCCCAGCAAGCCATCAACAAGGAGACATCTCTCTTCCTAGATCCTGAATCCACGAGAACTGGTCGTCTATGCAGTCAGTGAGTTACTGCTGCTGAGTTCCATCAGTAACCTTGTACATTATATGAGCTGTCTACTATACAGGAGAGAAACTTCTCCTAACCTATAGGAACTACCTTCAACATTGGTGTCCCCTCTGTTGGTGACGGTAAACCCCGCGGGCAGTGCCACAAGGGGGGTCCGTTGCCGGACTGCTTTATACTGCATAGGGTTTCTTTTCGGTGTTAAGATCTCCCCGGGGTGAATGTTCAAAGCTTTTGAGTGGCTGACCTGGTCAGAGAACATATCACTAGTTGGTAACAAGCTGAAGAGTTGTTAAGTAGGCCAGGTGGTCCCCCCCCCCTTTTTTTCTCACAATGAAGAAATCTAAAACGAAGAAACGGAATATGGATTGGGCAGAGTTATACTCTAGTAGAATAACTCAACCAACTTGAGCAAGATTTTGTCGTAACTGTCAAGGAAGTTGCAGATATATACATTCCTAAAACCATCACTACCTTCCATCACCACAAACACAGCTGGTTCTATAATGCTAGAATTGAGGAACTGAAATGACGAATGTGTTTGTTTAGGAAGCTGTTCCGAAAAACACATTCATGCATCCTTCCACGAAATCCTTGAAATAAGAAACAAAGCTTGGATAACTTGGTGTGAGGGAATTTCTGCACACACACACCTCTGAGAGAACTATGGGGCAAGCTGAAAGCTGCTGTAGCCGGTGCCCCCGCAACCTGCAGCACGGCATACTTCCCCCGGGTTGGATCCAGGTAATCGCACCTCACCATCAGCAGCTTCTTGAAGACCTGATTGGTTGCCTGATTGCCTAGACCTGATTGGTTGACATCGAACACCTCACGGCTCGCCTATTGGACAGCAGGCTCCCCTCGCTCCCAGGTAGCTGACACAGCTTGGCAGTACTTATGCTCCAGCGTCCGGGCTAAGATCATCACTCGTTAATCCTCTGAGAACTAATGTCAGAAACAAAAAACTCACTCTTCAGGGTATGGATCTGGAATGGGTAAAGGACTATCTATACCTTGGTGTATGGATAGGACACACTAACTTTCAAAAAGGAGATCCAATACTTGCTAGACCGAACCAAGGAAAGACTCTCAGTCATGAAAGTCATCACAGGGAGACACATAGGAGCAGGACACAAAGTACTAAGATCTTTCTATGTACATGCTGTCCATCCTATTATTGACTATGCATCTGTCGCTCTCATTGCTTCCAGCACAACATTAAAAGAAAAACTGGAAACAATACAAAACGCGGCTGCCAGGATCATTCTGGGTGCGCCCAGATAGACAAAGGTCATCAATCTCCTCATGGAAGATGATTTACCGTCCCTGGACACCCGAATCAATCTAATGGCAGCACAGTTTCTCTCCAAGGTCTTGCAGGCACCCAGAAACTCATACTTAAGGCAAAGAGTTCTCAGACGTCTACAGCAAGACCATCAGTTGTTTGCGGAGAATTCTTGGCTCTCACACACAGCCAGAGTATTGATATGCTTTCAGCTAAAAGAATCACTG
>NC_091558.1:31074751-31082251 GCF_042767895.1 Penaeus vannamei | reverse complement strand
AGTTTGACAGGTACAAGGACTACTATGAAACACCGTCATTTCCTTGACTGCATTCATAGCGACAATACGTACTACGAATTCCAAAGAGTTTTAAAGCAAAAGAAATACCATTATCACCTTCTCAAGCGCCGGTAAGTGTTATTGATCATATAGGAGTGTAATTTGTGACTGTAAACTTTTGTATATCAAGCAAAAAGAAAATAGTTATGCATTGAAAGACGATAGAAAATGGTGTGCATTACAAAGGAAACGAGTAACTTAGCCAGGTCTATTGTATATTGAATTATTGTTATTTTTCAGTTTATAATGGCCCCAAAACACAAATAAAGAGATGAGTGGCTGTTGAAGGAGTTTAGGTCTTGGTTGGCGAAGGTGGGTCGAAATGTCAGAAAACTTTCTCTGGAGACCTGACAACCATAAAACGTTGAATGTAAGACAATAAATATTTTTGGAGATGTTGAAATGGCTGGTTCTACTGGCCAGTCACTGTTTAATTTCATGTGTAATAGCCTACGAAGCAACAATATCTCTGAAAATAATTTAATTGGTTTTGCTGCAGATGGAGCAACGAATATCTAAGGAAAGCATGTCATTATGCAGTAGATTAAAATAACATATCTAGGAATAACGATATTCAAGTGTATTTGTCATTCTCTCCATCTTTGTGCATCAGAAGCAGAATCATTTATACTCATTTTGTACACAGTGCCATTTTGCTGAATGTGAAACCGCATATAATTCTTCATCCATTGCTTGTCTTTCAAAAACGCGGTACAGAGCATGCCCTCCAACAATACTTTACCAATATTGAAGTAAATGAGAAGCTAAGAACTGTAAGGTTTATTCTAAAAGATCTCAACGACCCTTCTGTATTTTTATACCTAAACTTTTTAAAGTAAATTTTACCAATTCTGACCCATTTGAACTTGTTTCAGAAGGGCACTAACAATTTTTCTTGTGCATCACGAGTTATATTTTTATGAAACAAAATAGGTATAAATATATATATAAATTTGTATGAAAGAGATAATTGACAGGGCTGACTTTTGAGCACTCTCAAGAAATGAGCCATTTCTCGCTAAGCCAAATCTACTTGGGATCATGTACACGAGTTGGTGCAGAAAGGGGAATGTAACAAAAATCTTGAAATGGTGAATGATATCAAAGGAACGTGTAGATTATTTATGGTAAAATTGTGTGAAGAAAAAAAATCATATCAATGATCCGTTATGGCAAATGTACTTTCTCCCTAAAAAGATTTTGGATCGAAAATCAAGAGAAGCCATGACATCACTGTGCGATGTCACAAAAGTGTCCCCACGAATTTCTGTGGGTGACATTCAAAATCTAGACGACGAATGGAGAAGGCTGGATGCCATGACATTACCAACTGATTTCACTAATAATGCAGATGACACATTGTCATTTTACCAAAAGCTTGGTAACATGACTTTAATGACCGGTATCTATTTAAAAAACATTTCCTCATTTATTTTTTATAGTTTAACACTGCCCGTTACAAAGACGGATGTAGAGCGATTGTTTTCTAAATTGCTCCTAATCAAAAGGGATTTAAAGGACAACTTACACACAGATACTGTGAAAGCTCTTTGTTAAATTTCTAAAATCGCCTGATGAAAATGTAGCCCCCTGTATGGCAATACTCTCCTGAATAAATATGGATAATAGTTCTGCCCAGTATCCAGTCCATGCAGGTGTTGAAGTGTTGCTATTAGTCTAATAATTCTTGTTGGAATTCTTCTCAATTTCACGATATCCCAAAGTGATTCCCGATGCATCGTATCAAATGCCTTCTTGAAAGCACATGATGGCACTCTACAAGACTCAAAGCACCAGGATGTGGTCCATTGTGGACTTGCCAGGATTGAATCCAGACTGCTCCGGCCTCTGGTGCCTCAGCAGGTGATCTCTGATACGTCTCAGAAGGATGTGAGTGATAACCTTATATGGTATACTAAGCAGTATACTGCCTCGGTGATTACTGCATTCCCATCGATCCTGTTTCCCCTTTCAGAGAGGGATAACCATAAACCTCAACAGGTCAGGGGCAATGGTACCAGACTGCCAGATGGCAGCCAGGATAGCAAGCATTCCATATGCTAAAGGGTATAACACCAGCATTTAACAGTTCAGATGAGATGTCGCAGACAACCGCTATTCTACCATTCTTCAGCGTGGAGATTGCTTTCCCTAACTTCCGTTAGGAAGGCTGGATCGTTACTAATAATGATAACAGTAATAATAACAGTAATGATAAAAGTAATAACTATAATACTATTAGTAAACACAATAATGCTGATAATAAATAACCAAATAGGTAAAAATATTCAATCCCCGAAAGTGGAAGAAAATAAACAAAAATTATCTACATAATTTTGATTTCTGTCATCTTTTTGCCTTTTCATATTTCCAATTTTTTATTCTACGGCACTATTCGCTTTAAACGACCTAACTCACATGAATTTACATTTATAGAAAAATGCATTTTCAGACTAGAAACAAATTAACACATAAAACTCATTTTACGACTTAATCTTGTGGCACACCTACGCACTGCCCCGCCGTCGTGGCACCCCGTTTGATAACCACTTCCCTATTCTTTTCTGTTCGTCTATTTAATGCAATTTTAAGAATGACATTTGCCTAAAGTAAACAGTGATCTTACAAGAAAAAATAAGTCGATCTATATACTTCTTGCTGATATCAGGCTCTCTTCTACTGTCTTTATCTCTAGTGACACTACATCATGAGTTATTCTCCTCTGAGCAAGCCAACATCATGTGTACCTATGCCCACACATTCTCAAATATGTTGGTTGGATTTCCATTTCTGTTTTCGAATATTTACTAGTAATGAGAGAGAGAGAGAGAGCAGGCATGTGTATTGTAATATCCTGCTCATGAGTTGACGAAAAACTGTGATATTAAATCTCGCTTTATTTTTTATTTTTTTTATTTTGTTTTTTTTAGATATATGAGTACGAGCCATTTGCGTGGCTGAGTGACGTAAGTATATAATATGCTTGAAGGTTGGATGGTTCCCACTTCGCACCTAAGTTCCTAGCAGCTGACTTCCTTCTTCCTTCAGCAGACCCAGGTGTTCACTCTACTTTCACTTCTGACTCGTTTGCGTCCTCACAGGGAATCGATGCATTTAAAATAAAAAAACTTTCACATGTGACGGTTCTCTTACAATCACAATATATATATATATATATATATATATATATATATATATATATATATATATATATATATTTATATTTATATATATTTATATTTATATTTATATATATATATATATATATATATATATATATATATATATATATATAGTGTGTGTGTGTTTGTGAGTGTGTGTGTGTGTGTGTGTGTGTGTGTGTGTGTGTGTGTGTGTGTGTGTGTGTGTGTGTGTGTGTGTGTGTGTGTGTGTGTGTGTGTGCGCGCGCGCGGGCGAGCATACATATATGTATGCACAGATAAATATTTTCACATATATATATATATATATATATATATATATATATATATATATATATATATATATATATATATACATACATATATATGTGTATCTATCTATCTATATAAGTATATATATAATATATATACTTATTGCATATAGATTATATATATATATATATATATATATATATATATATATATATATATATATATATATATATATATATATTTACATATATATTAATATAAAAAAAACTCTCACTGTATTTGTCCTAAAAGCTTATTAGATATTCATGGTTACTCAAATCAGAAATATTAAAATGCTGGAATTACAATACTACAAAAAGTATTCACACTGTTGGAACTGAACAACACGATGTATCCTAAAGTAAATACGATTAAAACCAACTGGAAGACTGGTATAACGTCGAATACATCCAATGCAATTCATATAACGAAGGCACATTAATACGAAAGTCTTTACTGGTTATAACGTGCAACTGTCTAACGTTCTCGTTTCTCTAGAAGGGGCGGAAAAGCTAAAGATAAATGTTCCTATTGATGGGTTCTGTCAAGGGCTAACGACTTCGATTATTCTGCTTCCAGTTAGCTGATCTCGTGGCGTTCGGCGTTGGCGAATATATCCAGAGGAGGCCAAGTCTCCTTCGATTCCTAAGTTGGAGAGAATTTACTTAAAGATTAATGGAGCGCTGTTGTTTATTTCATTTCGGAGTGATACGGGGGTTCGTTTGACGTTATGGGGCGAAACACACACACACGCACTCACTCACTCACACATATACACAAACACACACAGAAAAATAGACGTTTATATACATTTATATATATATATATATACATATATATATACATATATATATATATACATATATATATACATATATATATACATATTTATATATATATACATATATATATATATATATATATATATATATATATATATACATATATAAATATAGATATATATATATATATATATATATATATATAAATATATATATATATATATATATATATATATATATATATATATATATATATATATATATATGTATATATACACACGTCCACAGTTTATGTATATATATATATATATATATATATATATATATATATATATATATATATATATATATATATACATACACACGTCCACAGTTTATGTATATATATATATATATATATATATATATATATATATATATATATATATATATATATATATATAAATATATATGAAAGATGGAATAATGCATTACCGCATTTTTATCATGAACATTATAACCTCTCCGATCGGGATTCGATCCCTCGCCGCCAATGCACGTGAAGGCAAGACGGCCGCTCTACCACTCGTACAACGACCCACTAAAAGGAGTGAGCAACTAGGCGCTTATTAGCATCCTTAGACATTACCTACTTACTCACACATGAGTACGGATAGCGAAGTTTCACACTCACTCCCCGTGGACACTCGGAATTTATGGACTGAGCAGGACAAATCACAAATCACATAACCTGAGGTGCATTCTATGAAAGAAGGAATAATGCATTACCGCATTTTTATCATGAACATTATAACCTTTCCGATCGGGATTGGATCAGGCACATTCATCTGCGAAATGGAAATTTTATTATCATTCCCGAAACATGCGACAGGAAAGTGACAAAAATCTCTTAATTATTCCTTACAACCCGTCTCTCGATGAAAAACGCCGCATGTTTAAAGGAGCTAGCATTGACATCGTTTTTACTTACCCGAACACGCTGCGCAATACTTTGATTAGGCATAATATAACTAGCAGTGCTATTGATCCCTCTCCAGGTATTTACATGATTCCTTTCAAGGATTGCCAGAAATTTTACGGCAGAACTTTTGAAAAAAGAATTAATGAACATGGACGTGATGTCAGATACGCCAGAGAATCTAATGCTTGTGTTATTCATTTACGTGACGGAGGACATCATTTAAATTGTAAAGATGCCGAATTAATTCATAGATCATCAAATTCATACGTAAGAAAAATAATTGAAGCTCTTTTAGTTAGAAAATTGCCTAATTTTAACTTGAGCGCTGGCCAATGGGGATTAGATGATATTACCTCGTCACTTGTTAGCAAAGCCTTCCCCAGACTCTTCGACCTTGACCCTCCCCCTGAGACCTGATTCAGATCTTGTTCGTTCTGTCTCTCTATCACTATATAATCTTGTCAACATTCTCTCCTGGTATCCATTTCGGTTTTTGTCTGAAGAGGAACTCATGAAGAGTTCGAAACGTCACGCTTATTTTCAATTCTCATTGTGGCTAGTTTCATTTTCATTATATATATATATATATATATATATATATATATATATATATATATATGTGTGTGTGTGTGTGTGTGTGTGTGTGTGTGTGTGTGTGTGTGTGTGTGTGTGTATTTATATTCATACACACCCTCACAGACACACACACACACACACAAATATATATATATATATATATATATATATATATATATATATATATATATATATATATATTTATAAAATATATATATATATATATATATATATATATATATATATATATATATATATATATATTTATAAAATGTATATATATAAATAAATATATATATATATATATATATATATATATATATATATATATATATACATATATTTTGCATATAGGTCCCCTTCAGTTGTGTTCTCCCTTCCTAGGACGCAGGTGTTCACTCTACTTTCACTTCTGACACTTCTGCGCCCTAAGCAAGCATGTGCCCTCGAAGGGAATCGCTGCATAAAAGGACGTCTCGCCTGACAGCGGGGACAGACGCAGGCAGAACAGCGGACAGAGCGACAGGGACAGAGACGGAAGACGGACGACAGCCTCCCACATCACAGCTTACTTTCACATCTGGTGGCCAGCGGTGGAACAACTTCACAACGCCGATGAACGTTCCTGTTGCCATGTGAGGCTGCTGCCGAAGTTGCTCATCGCCTTCCCTGACGCCCAGTAATCGCTACCAAATCCTTTTCCAACCCAAGCCCTTAGATGTATTCTCGCTATTTACGACGCTACACTTGCCAATCCAGCTCAAATCTTTGCGAACCCTTATCATCACAGCCATGATGCCTCACTTTCGCCCTACACCATCAATACTTCCTCATTACTATTAAAAGTGTAGCTCTTTAGCCTTAGATTAACTATTACCCTCCCTATATCCACCTACACCTTACATGTAAGTTGCCTTTTTCTTAACGTGCACACACTACTCTGTTGCAAAATTTCTCTCTGCCAATCAATGTTTTAATAGCTCCACAAATAAACAGAATCACACACAGACTCACGACACACACACCTTCAACTCACACCTCATTTCCCTGTCCTAACCATTCTTTAATTGGTATAATATTGTATTATCTCGTTTTTTCATTCTATCATATTAATGTTGTCCTCACATTGCGCAGGTTATTTTTTTATTTATTTCTTTATCCTTTTTTTCAAAGCAAATAACTACCTTTCAGTTTATTCAATTATTGTATGTTCGGTTGTCCCCGCATATATCATTCACCATGTTATCATTTCTTTCTCTTCTATATATCATATTCATTCGTAATTACTGCATTACTGCCTGTGTCTTCACTTACTTTCTTTGATATTAAACATATCATTGTGTTCTTTTGAAACCACTCTCATTTTACTTGCTGCACTAACCCTTCATTTGTTCACTTATATATATCGATTACCTGCTCTACCCACCTACTTGACCACTCTACACGGAATTCACTCTACGATTATGAATTGTACCAAGTGTCATTCCTTTGACTTAAAATTGAACTTGACTCGCTTATTGACGTTCTCTCAATTTCGATATCTGTTCTCAGCAATGCTGGAATTTATGGTTCTTTAGTTTTAAGGTATTGGTGAATATGTAATATGTAATTAACTGATGGAGTCGATTCTGTTGCAAAAAGGGTAATGCACTACAGATACCATGCTTTA
>NC_091558.1:31042251-31044751 GCF_042767895.1 Penaeus vannamei | reverse complement strand
GACAATAATAATGACTGCAATATTAATAATAATAACATTAATAGCAGTACCAGTATAATAATAAAAATTATAATAACAACAATGACAATAATATGGATAATAATAATGATGTCAACAATGATTATAATGATGATTATGATTATAATAATAATAGCAGTAACTTAATAATGGTGATGATAATGATAATAATAGTAGAAATTATATTAATAAAATTAAATGTTACCGATAATCATCCTCTTTATCATCATAATCATGATTATCATTATTTTTGTTATCATTATGATGATGACGATGCTGATAATGATAATAATCACTAGTATCATTATTATTATTGTTATTATTATGATGATCTTTATCATCATTATTTATTGTTATAATTATCATTTTTCCAATTCTCATTATCATTTTTATCCTTATTATTATTACTTTTATTATAACAATAATTATAATAACTTCCTCATAATAACAATCATAATAATAGTAATAATAATAATGATAATAATAATAATAATAATGATAACAATAATGATGATGGTGATGATGATGATGATGATGATAATGATAATGATAATGATGATGATGATGATGATGATGATGATGATGATGATGATGATGATGATGATGATGATGATGATGATGATGATGATGATAATGATGAAGATGATAATAATAATAATGATAATAATAATAACAATCATAATAGTAATATTAATGATAATAATAATAATATTAATGATAATAATAATGTTAATCATAATAACATCAATAGTAATAATAATAATGACGATAATAACAATCATAATAATTGTAAAAAATAAATAATAATAGCAACACAACGACCAGCAATCACCACAAACGACAACTGGTGTAAGCGATCGTCTCGGCCACGCTTTATTTTCGTAATAATATTTCTTGTCCTTTCTCACTCACAGAGGAAACAACAGAACTTAGTATATTCCAGCTGCATTCCAAGTAAGAGTACCACAGCCTTCGGGTCACCACATATATTTCACTTATATTCCTCATACTGTATTTATGTTCCCTCTTTGCTAGCTGCCGGGGCCACAGGAACAGAAAGAGACATATTTCTATTGTGGAGTAAAACTGCTTGCAAGCTTACTTTTGAAGCTGTCCGTGTTTTTTTTTTTCTCTCTCTCTTTTTCTTTTCTTGATTTCATTTGCTATATAGCCTGTAGTTCTTTTATTGGTATCCCCTGGGACACAATATACCACTTATATGATTATATGCAAAAATGTCACAAATAGAAACATCAAATCGTGATGGTAAGTTAGAAGCGCCGTCAGTAAACAGATGTAAAATATCAGTGGAACGAAGTGGCCAGGCTGAGTTTGAAATCACCCGGGGTAAGAGCCCAGGGTAGCCACTGGTGGAGCGGGCTGTAGCTATCAACAGTAGTATGTTCAATCAATAGACAGGTCAAATAGACTGCAAAGAAAATATACCTTTCATCTCTTTCTGGAAAAAGAAATATGGTGTGTACCTCTTGCCTATGAAATGAAAAGCCTGACATAGGTAACACAACACACACCACTCCCTTTGCAGCCAGAATAATGCTCATGGCATTTTGAATCAATGTTGTGATAGAGCTTTTGGGGATTTTAATGCTATTTCACCACAAATATAGCTAAGACAAATTGTACTGTTTGCACAGTTTCTTATGGAAATGAGTGGAACATGTGGACTAAATAAAATCTAAATATAAATAAATTCTGAGCTTATTGTATTTTAAAAATAAACGCATACGAGTATGCTTTGTCGACAAGTAGGAGATGGATTGCTTGTGCGTTCACGCCCCTCACTTTAAGCACAGTATTGGCAGAGGTATACTAGTCCAAGGTTGTTCAAACTTTTTTCTCTCCCGACCTTCTACACTATCCACGCGATCCAGGATGTCCACTCCATCGTACCCTTCTCTCAACCCGATATTAGTTCATGTGTGTGTGTGTGTGTGTGTGTGTGTGTGTGTGTGTGTGTGTGTGTGTGTGTGTGTGTGTGTGTGTGTGCGCGCGTGCGTATCAATGCCTGTAAGTATGTATATGTATGTATTGATAATAATAATTATCATTATCATTATATTACAATGTAAATGTATGTGTATTGATAATGTTAATAATTATCATTATCATTATTGTTATTACAACTAATGGCTAAATTTTGCTTGATTATTACACATTAATTTAAACTGCAATCGAAAAAAAACACTTGATTTTAATGAAACTTGTATTAAAAATACTGTAATCGTAATTATGGGTTTTTGTTTATCGTATGATTCATAAGTTCATTAAATGATATGAATGATAATATAATAATAAAATATATGTCTATGTATTGTATAACAAACTGGGTTCGCGACCAAGTCTGAAGATTGGGGTCGCCTGAAAAGAAAGGTTAGGAACCACTGCAATGCTGGGTCACGCCCCGTACTTTGAAAAACCCTGGGTTAGCTTTACTCAATGTTTTCCAGCTGCAGCGACCCGT
>NC_091558.1:31029751-31032251 GCF_042767895.1 Penaeus vannamei | reverse complement strand
TATCTCTTTCTAAGTTGTGTTACACACATACACATATGTGAGTGTGTGTGTGTGTATACGTGTAAAACTTTCATATACCATACTTTTTACAATTTATTATTCATATTCAAGTCATGTTACTTTCTTATGCTTAGTACTCATATACTAGTAGTCACGCACTACGTGTATATAAGCTCATTGCATACATTACAGCTGTTTCGACACTTGTGTACTTTTTCGTCCCCGTTTCCACACATAACACTATCAACTTATTGCGCATTTTATTCGGTGATGTTAATTCACATACTAGGCCTTCCGTCCAGCCAAAGTGACGTCACTCTGTTCAAACAAGAGCGCCCTCTCCCGTACAGTTCCTTCCATATGCACAGTCCTTTGCCGATATCCTATAAACAGCTTTCAGACTAAACAACCTCTATCTGTCAGCCGTTCGTCTCTCCCATCAATAAGACATTAACTTACTAAGAGGTCTGCTACTTCCCCACCGCTTCCGAAGGTTGTTGCATCTTGCCAGATTCTTCCTCATCTGCACAAGCCAAGTGTACAATACACATACACACGGGTGTGTATATATATATATATATATATATATATATATATGTATATATACACATTATGTATATATATGTATATGTATGTGTGTGTGTGTGTGTGTGTGTACATAATGTATATATGTATTTAGATATGTATATATATATATATATATATATATATATATATATATATATATATATATATATATATATATATATATATATATATATATATATATATATATATGCACACACACACGCATATATATGTGTGTGTGTGTGTGTCTGCGTGTGTGTATGTCTGCGCGTGTGTGTGTGTGTATTTGTGTGTGTGTGTGTGTGTGTGTGTGTGTGTGTGTGTGTGTGTGTGTGTGTGTGTTTGTGTGTGTGTGTGTGTGTATGTGTGTGCGTGTGTGCGTGTGTGTGTGTGTGTGTTTGTTGACCGACTTATTCATATTCTACATGTATCGAGCTATCTAAGCAAATGCGCTTTCAAGCGTGTGCATGCATATGTATGTTACGTTGAAACTTAATCTTGTTTTGCCTCTACGAATCTGTATTTAAATTTTTACCTTTTTTTTCTTAACGTTACACTAATAGTATAAAAATTATTTTTTATTTTAACATCTAACGCGCAAACATAGCCTCAAGCAAAACAAACAAACAAACGCATTAATGCTACTGCTTTCATTAAACAAACAAACAAACAAAAAATCCTCTGCTATTAGGAGGCAATACAACTGCGAGGGGAAAATACTTGCCTTCCGTTCCGTTAGAGGAAAGTTTTGTGCCTTACGAAGAAAATTTTAGAAGGGAACTGTCTGTTGCGTTGCGTTGTCGCTTCATTTTCGTGTGCTAGTATTTATAAGAGTCTTATATTTATCTTTATGATACATTTCATAACTAGTCCAGACTTGCGTGTCAAAAATCATGCTCTCGTTAGCATTCTATGTTTAGCTGAATGTGTTATAATATACAAGTCATGATGACTTCACTAGCAATCTGTTGATCATACAAGTTCATCAGGCAAAAATCTACATGGTATAATATTCCTTGCCATTCTTCACTATATGTTTGTTAACAATGTGCGAGTCGTTTGCTAGGCGTACCATCCCTCCCGACTGTCGCGTTTGTGCGACACACGAAGGATTCAAGGCTCGGGCTGTAGCCGTTCCGTTGAAATTCAGCGTTTGATAGCGCCACGAAGTACTAAACGGAACGCAAGGCTGTAATGCAAAAAGAAATTCACAAAAATACTTCAAATGTAAAATGGCTAGAACGGGATTGCTAGTTGCTCATGCAATAACTTTATTATACAGTGGAAATTATAAGGTCCTCCTTCAGTACATCGAAGTGTTTTGCCAATAATATATACCTACTAGTGGAGAGGATAAGTTGTTAAGAAAATGCTTAAAATGAAAAGAAAGTTTGATTTCATATTCTATGGAATGGCTTAGATTATATATTGTGTTGCAAACATCATAAGGGTAGACCACTCGGCAGAACTGAAAGCCTTCAACGCCTTCAGTTCGAACTTATATCGCTCCCGCTGCCACTCGGTTCATGATACTATTTTTATAATTTGCCAGGATTTATGGATTACAGAATTTAGTTACTACGAAAACAAGGAGCAATAAAGAACTCTAAGAAATCATGTGATCAACACGTCATTTTTCCTTGTTAGTATTAGTTGTTTGACACCATTTTGAAGGGGATTTATAGGAAATAATCTGATATACTTAAAGGGTCCCTTTTTCGACGACCTGGTTATCAAAATAAATAAAGTTATAAGATATATTAGAATATTGATATCCTGTTTCATTTAAACCTCAGTTATGATTAGGGACATTTAATGTATATCATTACCTCGTTTTACTTCTGATCACTATTAAGAACAGTCATCATTGATTATTGATTTTAACAAGGTTCTGGCGTGGCCTACATCATTTTCACTAATTTGCATTACATGT
>NC_091558.1:31002251-31009751 GCF_042767895.1 Penaeus vannamei | reverse complement strand
AAGTATAACTCTTATATTTTACACTTGCACTGAATTTTTAGGTAATTTTCTGTCTTAAGTCCGCCACTCCTACTTCGACGATTTTGGTATCGTTGGATTCCTAGCTATCTCTACTATGTGGGTATGTAGTTTTAGTGACAAACTTGGCCCCAATAGCAGAGGAGGGCATGAAAGGTTCCAGGGAAAATGCAGGGTTAAATAACACTATCAATATAACCCACAATGAAAATAACGATGAAAACTCATATTACTTTCCACAGCAGGGGGCAGTGCCCCCTGCAACCCCCCTGGGAGGTCTGAGCTGAGAACGAGCGCAGGTATTGCCAGATCCTCTTCTGCTTCGGCTTCGTCAGGCACATCATCAGGTTGACCTTGGAAATCCTTCCCGCGGGATGTTGCGTCTTACTTGGTTAATGTGACTTCTCTCTTTGCCAGGTGTGTAGGGGCCTTGGACAGGGTCATTTACTGGAATGCGTAAAGGCCTATAGGTTGATTAGGTTATGTGTTTTAATGTGCCCTGTATATGGCATGTGGTATATGCCGAATGTGTACGTATATGAACTACACCTTTGCAGCTGTTAACGAGCCCTAAATTGACGAATGGATAGTTTCGGTCTGGAAAGGGCGAGAGCGCCAGGCAAATGCTGGTAAGAATCAGGGTTGCCAAAATGCCGTAATTCGGTCCTTTTGCAGTAATTTTTACTCTACGGATTGTCCCCATACAATTTCATGTCGTACGAGCTAACCTCGTATGGCACGAGTGAGGTAATATTGCCTCACTCATTATTTAGTGCAAATTATGGTGATTTTTCCCTAATTGATATTTTTACAATTTAAAGGGATGTGTATAGTATGCATAGAAGCCGTTCAAACATTTGTGTATTTCCCATGGTGTGTCATTTATTTGCATTTCGAGATCTCCATTTTCATGCCATGTCATCATTGTGAATCACGTTTACATGGGGTGGGGACGCGTGCGGAGCGAATGCTAAGTGATAGACAATGGTCTGAGGTGGATTGTTGGTTAGATTGGTGTCATGTAATGTAATGCCACTACGACTTATGCTTTGCTTGGCCACGCCTTCAGCATGAGCAATAGATATGCACTTACACAGTGCTTTTTTAAAGTTCAGATACATAACCGATAATATACAAGTTTCAAATATTTATTCTTATATTTCCTCTCATAAACCTAAAATGATATACACTTTGGCCTTCACCCAATGCATATACCTCTAAGTTGCTGAAATACATCATACCTGAATAAAGTCTTTAGAAAACAATATGGCGAAAGAGTTCTTGCCTGAAGGATAACGGTACGTCCTTCCCGAAGGCTGATCCGCCGGCGAAAGAGGCCTTCCGGAAGAAGGGACACGTTAATATAGATTTTAATAATTACCTGTGGGAAATTAATACGTGTCAGGTTTCCCTTAGAGCAGCACTTCGTATAAATCAATGTCTTTTTTTTTAAATAAAACTTATGCTCTGTACTTCATTTTCACATTATTGTAAAGTGATTATTTTCATTACCTTTCCCAGAAAAAAGTTGCTTCTCGTTAAAGGGAAGCCTTCATTATTTTTGTTCCCCTTAGAATTCCCGTTCTCTGTGTAATCACACTGAACACAGAAAACGTGCCGTAATAGACGTGCCGTAGTAGTGGCAACGCTGGTGAGAATCAGTTGTCTGGTCGCCCTTGTTCCTAGCAAACGTACTTCCCTAGCGCCGCCTTTTGATGAACCTCTATGAACCTTTTTCTTATTAAAGAAGCTAGCTGACGGAAGCTTATTTACACCGCAGGACCAAATAAAGTAAAGCAATCGTCAACGAATGTGTCAGCCACCGAATCTGTACCTTTATCGACCAATGGTATTTACAAAACTCGAAAAATGATCTATCATTACGAGTACATACAAATGACTTCTGCCAGGAGGAACCTTATCAGTTAGGTCAGCCGACACTCTCGAAAGCCGAAAAACATCCGGCATAAATGCGAGAAGAGCTTACCTAGACACCACACCCTTTCTCCTCTGACATTCACTGCATGTTTGCACTGACAGCATTTGGGGAAAATAATAACGATCTCGGAGACTACAATAGGTACGGAAAATACCAGCATTGGCAGCTGATCTGTCACTATGAGCAAACTCAAGGACTTTACCTTGTAACGATCGTGAAATCACGAGTTGCTGAATAATGCTCTCAGGAAGAACACGATTGTAATATAACAACCCCTCTTGCAACTCGAATTCGTCTAGAAGAAACGGAAGCCTCCTCCGGGATGCTCGCCTTTCCCTTAAATATTCAATGACCTCTCTCCTCAATGGATCGTTGTTTTAGGCCTCTGCTACTTGCTGTGGATCAAAATCAGAATCTGTGGCAACAATTTTGCGACTCCGCAAATCTGGAAGATGGTGTGAAGCTCCTGGCTTATATTTTATAACGTAGTTATAAAACGACAGCTCGTGACTCCACCTGGTCATCCTAATAGATTTAGTTGGCTGTCGGAGAACATGAATCAAAGGACGATGGTCGGTATAGATTGTAAAAGGACGACCATACAACTACGCATTATATTTTCGTACTGCCTCAACTACCGCAAGTGCTTCTAGATCGATTAAAGGAAAATTACTTTCAGAATCCCGCAATTTCCTCGAGTGGTAATCTGCTCGTGGGATGCTATTTTCATCCCTCTGCATGAGACATGACCCTATAGCAATGCCGGATGCATCCGAATGCACTTTAAAAGGCTTATCAAAATCTGGCTTATGCAATATTGGTGCTGTTCCTAGTTTATCTATAAGTTGTTCAAAAGATTGCTGCTGTTCATTACCCCATACGAATTCCTCGTTTTTCCCTAAAAGCTTAGTCAACGGTGCTGCCAACATGGCATAGTTTTCTCCGTGTCTACGGAAAAAAACTGTGGCACCCAAGAACTGACATATCTGCCGATCCGTACACGGAGGCTGCAT
Source organism: Penaeus vannamei (assembly GCF_042767895.1). Lineage (NCBI taxonomy): Eukaryota > Metazoa > Arthropoda > Malacostraca > Decapoda > Penaeidae > Penaeus > Penaeus vannamei. Next base: position 31,006,781 of record NC_091558.1, on the reverse strand, counting down.
CTACGAGATGGCCTCGATCTTCCCCGGGTCTGGCGAGGTGCCTTGAGGAATATCTAAGTCTAGAAACTTAAAGGAATTAATAGTAAGATGATGATCTTCAGATTTGGAGTAAACCACCACGTCATCTAAATAAGCGAGAGCATGCTTCCCTAAAGCTTGACTGAGAACCATATTAATAGCCCTCTGAAGAGTTGATGGAGTGGTTGCCAAACCGAACGGCATCCTGCAAAATTGAAACAAGCGAAAACCGTCGCTAAAAGTGACCTATCTGAATTAACTTCAACAATCCAATAATCGGACTTTGTATCTAAGGCGGTAAACCATTTAGTTCCCGATAATTCGTTTATGGCCTGATCCAGTCTTGGCATGGGATAAGCACCCGCTCCCGTTTATTTATTTGACGATAGTCAACGCAAAATCCAATTCCCCCATCCTTCTTTCTTACCAAGACCACGAGAGATGTAGAGGGTTCTATCACCCCATCTACCAACATCTTATCACACTCCTCCCGTATTTTAGTGCACGCGCTTTCTGGCAACCTCCATTGTCGGGTTCGAATCAGCTGCGAATCTGTGGTGGGGATAGTGTGTTTAATATTAGGAATCCTTCCTAATGGTGCGGACTCGTCAAATAATACTGAATGATTTCTTAACACTGATAATGGTTGATCTCACCTGATAGAACCAAGATCCTTAAGACTAGCCTCAAGTAACGAAAGATTCATCACCAAAAGGGGTAACAATTGGTAAGACATCTGCACTAATAGAAGGAAAAACATCGAAGTCATCATTGCCATACCCGAAATCAGCAACACCGAAGTGAGTATTAAACTGGTCTGTGAAATCTTCAAACTGCATGCTTCGTTCACGAGGAGAGCCTGCAAAACAATGAACATCAGAAGCGTTAAAGCTATCAAAACCACCACCAATAAAATCAAAATCGGAACTATTAAAATCACTACTATCAAAATTATTAAAATCATCACTACTAAAACAATCGACATAATCAAGTACCCTGCCCAGGTAAACAATCAGAACTATTACACAGATTCTCAGCTAATTACGTATGGAAACAGCTAACCGCATCGTTTCCCACTGCTTGTCACCAAATATTAAGGGGGCAGGACGTAGCAACCCACCGACGATTACCTCTTGCAAAGATATAAAGAGATAGCTTGCGCTGCCACCTCCCATTTAATTACCGTATGGGAACGTTATATGCATCTGTGAAGAATGATGAAGTGTGAGGAAGAGTGTAAGGAACGGATAGAAAGCGCAGAAATGCATGCGTGTGTGTATAAGTGTATATGTGCTGTGCAAGAGTAAAAGACTGGTATGCGTGTGTTTAGCCAGAGAGACGTGTGCGTGGGATTTCTCCCAGGACACAGATAGTCAGTGAATATTGTTGCATATAACTTCTAATCTCAAAGTCATTTCATCCTTGTACAATCCACAGAATTATCTTTTCAGTACAGTAGTTTGGTATGGTGGGAGTATAGAGACGTGACCAAAACGTTTATTTAAAGTAGCAATGAAAACACTTAAATAAATCGTGAATTGAAACTTCAATCAATAAAACACAAAACACATGTAAAACACACACACACACACACACAAAACAAAAAACATAAAATAATAATAATAATAATAATAAACAAATAAAATTAGTAAAATACAAAGACAGAAAACATGTAAAATAATGAAATGAAAACATAAAATAACCATAAAACACGAATTTAAAAAGGGATTTAAAATAACTAAAAGAAACACGAACTTAAAACACAAAATAACTAAGAGAAGCACCGGTCTATCTTACTCTAAATCAGTATCGGTCACAAGTCTGATCCCAATACCTTACTAAAAAAAAAAAAAAAAAAAAAAAAAAAAAAATCACGACCCAACTTTTAGAGCAGAGGGCCTATTCCGGGGTTCTCAGACAACCTCTTTGCTAAGCAGCGTGACCACGAGACCTCTAGCAGTGTGCTTCTACCTTCCCTCATTAACTTTAAGTGGGAATATTTAAATGTCAGGGTGTTTCTCTTTCAGTAAAAATAAATTATAAAAACCTTTTAAAAAGCTTCTTTTGAAAGATAAAAATAAAAGATGAAATCACTTAAATAAATGATAAATGTGTAAGAGCTTTTAAAATGCATTGTAGAAATCAAATTAAAAATATGTATAAAAGTTCACCCTTCTTCCTTCTCTTTGTAAATTGAAAGTCTGTATCATTAGGCATGGATAAAAATAACAAATAATAAAAAGGTTTAATACAGTAAAAGAATAAAAAGAATAGAATGGAGTGTAGGCGGCCGTTTTCTTTCCTCGCACTGGGGCGCGTTTTCTATGCGATGCTCGAGGTGAGTGCAGAAGGGAAGCAGGAGTCTTGCAATAATCGCAAATCCTGCGGGAGACAGTGAGTAGGGGTGGACTGCTGCAAATATATAAGGCGTGGTGATCCACAACATGCACCCTGCGACCCTCCTACCCCCGCCAAGGAAACAAAGAATCCTCCTCGTATTCACGGCAGGATAAAATCCACATGAACTTAGAAGCGGAGCTGATAAGCTACTATATAACCCATGAATTTTATGGCACTAACCTGATTGATAGATGCCGCAGGTTCTTTCTCGACAGAGGAGGTCGTGGCGGAAGCACATCGGCTGGTGGCGACCTCGCGCATAAAGTCTGTTTCGGGGTAGGGGGCACCCTCCACATTCGGCCATCGCGGCGGCTATGGCTGAGTACCGAATACGACGGCGGCAGGCAGATCCGTACCATAACTCGACCATGAGGCTTCGTTCTTATGCAATAGATGGCAACATAGTCACTTCAGTAACTGTATGAGATAATAACTACCATCTATTGGCTGACTGTAATATACGTCTTACTAGTGTACGTATATCATTCCACTCCATCATTCGAGGCTATCGGTGTAACCTCGAGAGCTGTGCAAAACCCACCGAGGAGAGCGGACCACCGCCGCTCTTCTGTTCATGGTATACCCTTTTCATCCTGATTAAACTACAATCTTCTCTGTATACAATGCTGACTATGTCAAGGTTAGGTTGTTGCTTCAGTGGGAATGTTACAATACCTTTGTAAATGTGTAACGATCTATCCTGCCGTGAATACATGGATTCTTTGTGTCCTCGGCGGGGGTTGGGGGACGGCAGCCCCCTTCAATGGCAAGTAATGTGAATTATCATCGTTATTGTCATTGTGGGTTATATTAATAGTTATTTAACCCCACATTATCCCTGGAACCTTTCATGACCTCCCCTGCTATCGGGGCCAATCTTGTCGCTATAGGGGGGTTTCCGCGCAATGAAAACTACATACCCGCATTGCGTAGAGTGCTAGGAATCCATCGATACCAAAATCGATGTAGGAGCGGCGGACTTATGATACAAGATTACCCATTTTTACTTTATTCGATTTCGACTTTGAGCTACTTTCTTAACTTCAGGATTTTGCATAATTCTCACTTGAAGGAGAAGCCTTTGCAAAAATTCAAAAACGAAAGTTTAAGCTTCTCTGATAAAACCTTCGATGAAACAAGGCCAGGGAAGAAGAGGACATTTTTCACGGAAGAGATTTCTACTCTTCATCCTTTTGTTCTTAACTGCTTGCGATCGGTAAAGAATCTTATATGCATTTTGAAGTGGAAAAAAAAAAAAAAAAAAAAAAAAAAAAAAAAAAAAAATATATATATATATATATATATATATATATATATATATATATATATATATATATATATATATATATATACTATACTTGTCTTATTATCACACAATAAATGGTGGAAAAAAGAGAAAATACGGTAAAAATCATAATACGTAATATATATATATATATATATATATATATATATATATATATATATATATATATATATATATATATATATTATATATATATATTATATATATATTATATAAATATATATATATACACACACACACACACACACACACACATATATATATATATATATATATATATATATATATATATATATATATATATATATATATATATATATATATATATATATATATATATATATATATATATATTTATAAATGTGTGTGTGTGTGTATATACATGTAGATAAACATATGTATGTATTAATTTAATTATGTATGCATGTATGTCAACCGCTTTTCTGGCACTTTTGTGGAACTTCCCAAACAAATCAAATAATGTTGCCAAAATCATGAAGACAATGCAAATATCTCGACAGAAGATGAATAAATAAAGTATGCTCTGTAAATACATTACAATATGTTGCTTAAACGTATGAATCCAAAGCCCCATTACTGAAAGATAAAGTTTAAAAAAATACCATATAATTTTTACTAATAATGTGATAAGTCGGTAGAATAACCCCAACAACTGTAATGGAGGAAGATCAATGCTGAAATGATTGTATGACATAATTCAAAACATTTTTACAAAAGTAATGCACCATGAAATGTAAAGCTCTTCTATGTGTTACATCACTAATTATTAATTATAACAAGTAAAC
>NC_091558.1:30972251-30974751 GCF_042767895.1 Penaeus vannamei | reverse complement strand
TCAAAAGTGACCTCGAAGCTTTTCTTATCATTTCCGAAGCGGAGTAATCTTCAACAGAAGAAAACCTTAAGACAGTCATGCATAAAGACAAAATTAAAATTGGTCTTTACTTCTATGAATAGAAGAGCTGTAAGATATAAGAAACGACTTAATCAGCGTTTGACAATCAACCAAAAGGGCCTTCCAAGCATTTTATATCATATTCGATCCATAATTATCTAAGGACAGTCCTTACGCGCGTGGGACACCAAATCATAGATAATTCGAGCCAGATAATTCTGGATAGAATATGATAGAAAAACTTGGGAGGCCATTTTGATTGATTGTCAAACGTTTATTTAGTCGTATCTCATATTTTACAACTATTTTCTATTCTCAAAGGTGCGGATTGTCTATTTTTTTTTCCTTACGCATAAGGACTGTCTTTTTTCATTATGAAAGATAATTCCGTTTTGGAAATGATAAGAGAAGTCTCGAGGCCACTTTCGATGAATAATCAAACATTAATTTGTAGTGGACCGCCTGAATATTCACCCAGCGGCCATCTACATATGCCTTTCGCCCCGCTCATTGCAAGACGAAGGACGTTATCCACCCTTTTTTTATTTTTATCCCCGGAGGTAAGGACGCCCGTCGCTGTGAGGAGGCTCCGAACCATAGAAAATAGGAAGCATTTTTTAATGTTTTTTTACTGTGTCTTAGTGTTCTCATATTATTTTAATAAACATTTTCAGGTGTTTACAGTGAGCCTAAGGCGAAAAATAGACCACAAAGAAAATTAATTATTGATAGAAGAAACATCTTATGATCTTTAATACTTTTTAAATGAATTCTATTATAAATTTTTACACTGTATTTTCCATTGAACATTTGATGATGTTATTTTTTTATATACACCTTACATGGTTCTTTTTTTCCATTTTACTCTTTTATTTCATGGAACTTTTATTTTATTTTATATTTATTTATTTATTTATAATTGTTTTTTTTTGGGGGGGGATATAGTAAGAATCTTTTGGAAAACCTTTTTATTTTATAATTCCAATGAGAACCAACATTGTTCCGCGGGCCGAGATAACAATGGAAGGCTCCCGGCCGCCCACGAGAGTTCTAGGGTTGGACTCACGAGGTTGTGGTGCCCAGGAATGGTGGCCTCGGCAATGTAAAAGCTAAGTGATTAAGCTTCTATATACTTGAAAAAAGGCGGTTCTCGCTTTATATTTACTGATTTTCAGTGTTTGGGTTTACTGTTTCTTGTGCTTATTTTATGTCGTGTTTTAGTGCTTAAGTTTTATTGTGCTGGTGTTTTACTGTGTTTGTGTTTCGCTTTATGTTGTTTTGTTTTTTTCTTTTATGAAATAAGTTAATTCTGTCATATAGTTTTGGATAAGTCCCCGACTCTTGTAAGAAGGAAGGCTCAACAAAACCTAAATATATTTTAATTTTCTTAAAGGCAAACAATCCAAAACCCTTGAGTACAAATGTAGCATCTGTACACGCTTACCCCCTTTAGGCTCATTTGCACAACTACATTTCACACACACACATACGTTCGCTCCTTTCCACAATTCTTTTGCCACCGCATCCTCTCTTACAGCAATCACTCGTTCCCGAACGTTTTAATCGTGTGGTGGCAGTGAGATTTACAGCCCATTAATGAGCCAGGGTAAGTATTTTGATTAGCAAACGCTGCAGATTAAGCTGTTTTATTACTGTATTTTATATACATATAAAAAACTCTAAAGCCGCCATCCGCCTTTTCAATTGGTGCAATGACAATAAACGTAGGTATGTCACATCACATCACATATACTAATTATGTAATATTACTGCTGTGCTATCAGTAAGTTTAATTGTCATATTTACCATACCTTATCATTACAATGGGTTATTAAAAAAGGGTCTCAAACGATTTATATGCTATTTCTCTTACCAGCATTAACTCTGAGATGTGGAAAATGCGTAAATCAGAGTCCATTTCGCAAAGAAAAGTCAAAGACCTTTCGTGAATACCGCCCCTGCATTCTCTCTTATGCCGGCCACCCATTGACGGCAAGATCCTTCGACCTGATCTGACCTCCCTTCACATCCTTTCATCTGTCCTCATTTACCCTATATTCACCTCGTTCATTCTCCTCTCTCAATTATACTCCCTCCTTTTCCTTTTCTCTTTAGACCTGAACATGAAGTCCAGTAGTATTTCGAAACCCTTGTCTTATTTTCAATGAATGTTGTTTGTGCACAGTTTGTTCACCTTTGTATCTAGTCGGTATTGTTTTCCCTTTCGAATACATACATAAACACATACACATATATGTAATACGCACGCGCGCGCGCACACGCACACACACACACACACACACACACACACACACACACACACACACACACACACACACACACACACACATACACACACACACACACACACACACACACTCACGCGCATTTATATATATATATATATATATATATATATATATATATATATATATATATA
>NC_091558.1:30919751-30927251 GCF_042767895.1 Penaeus vannamei | reverse complement strand
CTTTCATAATATCAATTAAGCTCAGAAAATTTTCGTTTTCTTTCGACCTTTCAAGATACTTTTGAAGTTGATTTATTAAGCTTAATCAACATACGAATGAACACCTTAGTATCTAATATTATATAAGAACTCGATATAAACTTAACTTAAATTTAACTAACCCTTCTAGGCATTTTTTTTCTCACATGAAGAACAGACACATCAGGGTGTGTTCATTTGATTCAGAGGCCACCAGGAAGCAAAGCGACACCACACACACAACATATGCATGATTGGACTTTAAAAAAATTAATAATGATATTTGTAATGTACATGAATACTCAAATGTACGGTACATGGAATAACTACGGTAAATAATTTAGTAGACTGTAATGGACGTGATTACCTCTATATGTATATGTATATATATATATATATATATATATATATATATATATATATATATATATATATATATATATATATATATATATATAATTTATTTATTTATATATGTATGTATGTATGTATGTATGTATGTATGATTTATTTATTTATATATGTATGTATGTACGTATGTATATATATATATATCTACATATATATATGTATGTATATATATATGTATGTATATATATATATATGTATATATATATAAATTTGTGTGTGTGTGTGTGTGTGTGTGTGTGTGGGAGTGTGTACACACACACACACACACACACACACACACACACACACACACACACACACACACACACACACACACACACACACACACACACACACACACACACACACACACACACACACACACACACACACACACACACACACACACACACACACACACACACACACACACCTTTATAGGCTATACGTCAGCTACGTATCACTTATCTCGAACTGTAGACACATTTTGCTCCTGGTTCCCTTGGATCATTCTCTATGGGAATTAGACAGTAATATGCAATGTAACCGCAAACTGAGGAGGTAAAAGTGTGCACAATGATACTCTGTCGTAACTCAGAAACAGGAAAGAACAACCATTTCATATTATTCTACAGCAATATGCTGGACCACTTGCAGGGTTCAGTGATGTATTATTTAACTAGGAATTCTTGCAGGTTGAACGGAGGATGGTTACAGGCAGGAGGCGTAGAATACAAGACCAACGGCCGGCAAAGAGCGAAGGGAAAGGGCCCACCGCCGGTTATTGCTGTCACGTGCGCCATTCTACCGTCTACTGCGACTGTGTTACGCGCTCAAGATTTTGCTTACACAGAGTATCAGAGTCTAATACAACATTTGAGCTTAAGAGAAATTAGTAATGAATACTTCCTCGCATATATCTTGCAAAGTGTCTTATCGAAACAAATGCAGATATTTAGATTATTTTAAGTATATTATAAGTGAATTGGCTATATCAATCTAGACTTAGTTGACTGTTTAAAACTACCTGATGATATGTTTGCATATCACATGTCAAGAATATTATAGATTAAATTATTTTCTGGGCTTTAACAAGTAAAACATCTACTCCTGTAATCGGAATATAGTTTAGCCAGTACGTTTCTCGTAATTTCATCTATAGCATGTAATTTCATCATGATCCGGATCCAGCGCGGGATAATTCAAAAAGTTAGAATCAGATTTTTGTGATTTGTTTAACATTCGTGTCAGCCCAATTTGAATGCCGTTTTTTTTGTGTGTATGTTTTTTTAAGAATTCATTATCATTACTTGATAGGGAAAAACTGGCGCCACCCGTGTATTTGAAAAAAAAAGTGATTCTACTGTAATTATTCAAGTATGAATATTCTATTGCATCAGTGACCCTATTGCCTTGCCGGAGGTATGCGCTCTCTGAGTGCTTCTAGTTTTATCTTTTTTTATTCAATATGTATCAGTAAGCGGATACCTAATCGGGATTTTTCTTTCAAACATGGAAGGCAGGGAGATAATTAGTATTCTGGAAGCGGTTTGCTACACTAGAATGTTGACAAGCCAGCGAATGGCGCTACACTGCCGCCGCTGGTCAGACCTTGTATTCTGAGGATCTTGCCTACACTAACTCAAAGAGTCTTCGTTGGTCGCTTACTCTGAACCGAACCACATTAGCGGAGATAGTCCAGGAGGAAAACTTTAGACTTCTACGTCTCCTTCAGCCATCGCCCGTTCAAATATTCTTTCTCAGGGTGTTATTTCCGAAAAGAGGACAAAGCGTTGGCTGTAAAAGTTTTCAAGGTCATATCCGTTAGATGTAGCCACCAGGCCAAACTCTAATACTTTCCAAACGACATTATTTGGTGGAAATATAGATAGATAGATAGATAGATAGATAGATAGATAGATAGATAGATAGATAGATAGATAGATAGATAGATAGATAGATAGATAGATAGATAGATAGATAGATAGATAGATAGATAAATAAATAAATATATATATATATATATATAATGTATATATATACATATATATACACATACGTACACACACACACATATATATATATATATATATGTATATAAATACATACATATATATGTATATATATATATATATATATATATATATATATATATATATATATATATATATATATATATATATATATATATATATATATATATATATATATAAAGTTGTTTACAGATAACATGCAAACAGAAACCCTTTTTCAGTAATTAAGTACAACTACTGGAGAATAATGTCACATAAAAAAAAAAAGTAAAACAACGACCTATTTCATATAGAAATGTTTTGAATGGTCATGAAAAATACTATTGTGTCAAATATGTAATAATACAACCTTCAACTATTTTCTTTTTCCATTTGTGCAAATTGGTTTCGTCTTTAATATTTTAGATTTCTAAGCATTCACGTTGTAACGATCAAAGGAAAATCGAATGTGATAGACAAAATAATTCAGTCTTTAATTCAAGCCAATTATTACCAATGCAGATGTTATCTTCAAGGCAACTGAAACAGCTACACATATTTTTATACTTAATATTTCCCCATACTGCTTGGATTTATTTCGAAATATATCAAACCAATAATATTGAAATAGTACTTTGCTTGACATTATTTGTCGCGGGTTTGAATTTGATTGAGAAATCATACAAAACTCAGTGTGAATGATTATTGAATTATTGACAAAATATTGGTAAAAGAAACAAAAGCTATGGCTATGTGAAGCTTATCAACACCCTCACCATCACCATTACCATCATTATTACAATTACTATTATTATTCTCATTATCATGATGTTATTGCCATTTTAATTATTATTACCAGTATTGTTGTTATTTTTTCATAATCATTATATTTTTTTGTTTTATAGATAATATCTATATTATTTTAATATCATTATTGTCATTATTTTACTTTGGTTATGTATAATCATTTCTTTAGAGAATAAGTATGGTATCCTGATGGCCTAATGAACAGTAATTATAAGTTAAACTTCCTCTGGCTAATTTTCCTCAGCGAACGAGTAAAGTTTCCTGGTCGACGGTGAGCCTTATTACTGTTGCCAGGAATTATGAAATTGATTTAGACAAAAGGAAAATATATTTACAATGTGAACCAAAGCGCGATAAAAAAAAGATGATAATAATAATAATTTGTGGCTGTCTACGTTTTCGCAAAATTTATGTCTGCGAATTCCCATTTTCCAATCTCACGATATACCCCCCTCGGTTCCCTTGTCTTCACCCAACAGACTAAGCGAAATACGTCATCACCGAAGTAAAATCCCATCTCATCACTCACGCTGTAACTATATTATCAGGCCCGCCTTCCCTATCCTGCGCTTCCTTCCATAAGGTTTCTTTACATCAAGCCTAATCCTTTGTCGCCATTATGCCAAGAGGATGAGAGAATATAGCCTACGATGAAAGGACCGGTTATTACAAGGCATCCCGAGTGACATGAGGGGGGAGGAAGACAGAGGGATAGGTTATAGGAGGGGGTGGAGTTGGGGAGCACGAAGGAGGGAGTGGAGAGGAAGAGGGAGGAGTATGGATGTGGGGAGGGAGAGTTGCGAGGGTGGGGTGAGGGGTAGGAGAGGAGAGGAGGAAGGGGTTGGAGATACGAAGTTGGCAGGGGGAAGGGTTGGGGATACGTTGAGGGAGGAGGGGGTAGGGGTACGAAGAAGGGAAGGGGATAGGATTGGAGGGTACATAGAGGGGGGAGGGAAGGCGGCTGGGTGTACGATGAGAGGATGGGAAGAGGTTGGGTTGTGACGAGGGAGGGGGAAGGAGGGGGATAATGAAGGGATGGGGGAGGGGGAAGGAGGCGAATAATGAAGGGAAGGGGGAAGGGGTATGCGGAGGGAGGAGGAAGGGGTTAGGAGTACGATGAGGAGAATGGGAAGGAGAAGATGAGGATAGATAAAGAATGAGAGGGTTGGGTGGAGTACAAAGGGATGGAGAGAGGTTGGGGTACGAACAAGGCAAGAAGAAGAATGAAAGGATAGAAAGGGGGGGGGGGATCAGGAGGATAAGAACATGAGATGGGAAGGAGTGATGGTAGAAGAGGCGGGGATAAAGGGGAAGACACAGGGAAGGGGGAGCAGGACGGTGAGGATGGGAAGTGGAGAGAGAGGAAGAGGACCGGGAGCTCGAGCAGGAAACGAGGAAGCAGGAGCGGGGCTAAGAGGAAGGAGAGGGAGCGGGCTGGGAGCGAGGGCTTCTACAGCAGAAAATTACGAGTTGATAAAAGTAAATCTAGCGCGTGAATGGCACGGAATGGCAAAATATCCTCGACTGATCCGATTACAGAGGGGATCATCCTCTGGCAGGACGTCCGGCGCTATAGTGATTATGTCGGCGATTAATTTCGGTGTTCTTTCCAGACACCATTACTCTCGCTCTCTCTCTCACTATATTGTTTCGCGCGCGCGTGCGTATAAGGCCTGTAAGTAGGTTTCTTGTATGTTGTAAAGCCAACACGCAATAAAGCACTCAAGGAATGGTTCTAATCAATTAAGCGAACTGCTTGACACCTTTACCTCTTCACCATATTGTCTTTTTTGTGGGCATGGAAGAATTGCTGATTCGGTCTGCTTCATTTCTTCAAGGCATGGAAGGCATCTTCCTTAACTAAGAAAAATGTCTGAGTTAATCAGCTTGCATGACTATAGTCTAAACAGCTTTACCAACTAAAAAAAAACAACAAATGATTCTGCCCCCAAATCCACAAAGTCATATGAGCATATCCCGAACCTCTGAAGGCAGCATCCTTTCTTTTAACCCATTCACTTTTTAGTTTTAAAGCTTTTCAGTTCCTTTTTTATCATGTAAGCTTCTTTACGAGTACATTTTAAATAAGATGGGGAACATAATGGGGGGAGGGAGAAGGTATCGCCCTCTATTGAAAAGAATATCATATTGACCTTTTCTGACCCAAGAGTCGCCTCATTCTTACATACTCGTTTGCTGAGGGTATATAATTAAATCCAGAGAAGCCAGTTCAAGTCAGAGCATCTCTCAGCTGTGTGACCCGGCAGTGGATAGGAGAGGTGATTCTTTTTGCTTCCTCTTGTTTTTGTGGTTTGGTCGCGATGAATTTTACTTAAGGCGGAGTATTTTTATTTATTTATTTATCTTTTTTTTTCTTTCTTCTTAAGATTTCTGTTTTAACCTTTAGTTTATTTCTCGTGTTTTTTTCATCATCTTTTTATCGTTTTTTTTCTTTCTTTTTATTTTTTTTGCATTTATGCATGTTTATAGGAATCTTTGATTGTATAATGTAATTCATATCTATTGCATGTTTAAGATATCCCTACATGTACTCCCTCGGTTATTGAAAACTAAATTTAAATCTTAAGAAATTTGAAGATAAGGTGTCAGTTACAGAAAATAATTTAAGAGTAAGATAAATGAGATATAATAATAAATTAAGGCGGCCGGTATTTCTATGGTATCTCAACTTCTACGATAAGATCATGAATAATGAGAAGATAAAGCTTATGTGAGATGAAAGACTTAAATCTTGAAGTTAATAACATGTCTTTAGTGGGAGAGTTCCCAATTGAGGAAAAGTTCTCTTAGAATTCTCCAGACTTATGTTTCCATATCACAAATTTAAACCCCGTAAATCTAGACCTTCCATCAGCTTTAGGCCGACACGCACTCCACCTCGGCCGTAAAGCCACGCTAACCTAAGTGCTAACCCCTGAAACTTGGTATGGTCATTCCTTTACACTTACACATTTACTATCTAATTTCTTTTAACCTCTTCTAGATGCCTCTAACTTTCCTAACATAGAAACTAACGGTCCTGGACGAACTAACCAGGTGGTGGCAGCAAGACCCATATCAAGGTCGATGGTTTTTTATGGGTTTCACGAGAAAAATTGTCAAGGGCAGGCTAAGCAAGGCTTGCCAATTACAGAATATTGATTTAAACGTTATTATTATGTTCTTTCCGATGTGTTAAGTTGCATATTGGTAAAATTTATAGTTAGTAATGTGATCCATGCGTTGCAGAAGTTTCATCTTATTGAAAAAAAAAAATAAATTGTAATGTATTGTAATCCATTGGCTTCAAATATTTGCTGTCGACAGTAAATATAACCGAGAAATCACTGACTGCTTATCACGCTCTTTTTCCTTACAAGGATCTCGCATCCAAAGTAAACGATCCTCCCTTCCTGTTTATATATCTCTCAGCTTATTATTCACTTCCCTAAACATTATATTCTGGAGCAAGAATAATTCTTAAATTTCAATACTAATACTTAATCTCCTTGTGATATTGGCTTTTGTTCATGGCATATAGAGGATGAGATTTATTAATCCGTCTTATTATGGTATTTTGAATAATAATAATAATAAACAAACACTTAAATTGTTTCCAAATGAAGTCAATAAGAAATCAACGATAACTGAAAATCATCCGTAATTTCCGTAAGGCTTGATAGATGACATCACGCCGAATGCGACGTTATATAGAACGCTAGCAGATAAAATCCGTTGGAATGGCTGCACTACACCGCGCTGAGAGTACGAGGCATCACAACTGCATTCGAAGCACTTGCACTTTAAACTCGATCACTTTGCATTACTGTTCACCTGGGTACCTCCAGATACCTACACACAGTATTTATCAAGACATAAAATGTTATTATTTACTGTGTGTGTTTGCATAAAGAACAAATCACTGGATTGTTTAGTTGCAACAATGATGTGATGACTTTATTATACATTAAAGACACTATATATAAACACACTCACGCACGCACTCACGCACACATAAACACACACACACACACGCACACACACACACACACACACACACACGCACACACACACACACACATACACATACACATACACATACACATACACATACACGCACACACACACACACACAAACACACACACGCACGCACACACGCACACACACACACACACACACACACACACACACACACACACACACACACACACACACACACACACACACACACACACACATATCGGGCTCGAAAACGGCCTCAATCTTGGGCTC
>NC_091558.1:30914204-30916704 GCF_042767895.1 Penaeus vannamei | reverse complement strand
TTTCCAATCCATTATCCATATCAAAAGTTCTTAGGGAGTCTTTCTGTTATCTCACTTTTAACTTATTCTGATATTTTATGTAATTAATTATAATCATAATTGTTCTTCTCTTTAATGTACTTGATTTCATATCACTTCTCGTTTATTGATATATATTTATGTTCTTGATGTGTGTCCGTCCATTGGACTTTTTATTATTAACCATATCAAAGGTTCTTAGGTTGTAATTTTATTTTCTCGTTTTTTAACTTCTGGCCTTTGATTTACTTTATTATGATCATAATTGTTTTGTAAATATCACAATTTAATGATTTTCATCTTACTGTAGCTTTGTAAATAATGCAAATCTTATTTCCATGATGTATCCATGTACATTTGTGACCAATAAAGATCCACGTGTCTGTGTCTGTGTGAAAAGGAAAACAACCACAATAAGCAATTTGAACTGCTCTTTCTATATATACCGAGTGCCCACGGGGAGTGTGTGTAAAACTTCGCTATTCTTACTCATGTATAAGTAGGTAGGTAATGCTTATGGATGCTAGATAGCTCCTAATTGCACACTCCTTTTAGTGGGTCGTGTATCAGTAGCTAGGTTGACCGTCTTGCAAGTTCCTTGCAATGGCGGTGGGTGTTCGAATCTCTATCGGAGATTTTATTTATTCAATATATGTGTGTGTGTGTGTTTGCGTGCGTGTTCGTGCACACACGCACACACACATAAATGATTCTAGGACTAGATCCAGAAGTATTCCCAGACTGCGGCTCTCAGACTGCCGATGTTCTGTTCGGGCTGAAGTCATGCAGGAGTTCGCTGACCTCAGTTCGATCGTCTTTAGTTAAGTTAACGAACCTTGTTTGTTCCTTTTAACTGACTGCCAAATCATACCTGCTTAAAGTGGAAAAGTGAAACTTATTGCAAGGTAGCCTATTTTCAAGAAAGGGGTTGAAAAAGTTTACTGGAGTGCAAACAGCTAATGGGAGAATTGATAATTAGCAGAACCCTGTCCATAACTATTTGCCCGGCCTTAGAAAAAGCAGAGATTGAGTATCTGTTGTCCAAGACGAAGGTGCGAGCAACAAGAACAGCAGAACCGTTTGGACACGGTCCTTCTATACCCGAATGAAAGTAAACTAGGCAGACCTTCTCTCGACGGTGCAAACATTGAAGAGAGTTCTACAAAGGGCGCGGCAGCATGTGGATCTTGGACGACAATATCCGGCGAATCCTTTCTTCGATATAAAGAAATGAAATAGCCTTCTACACAACCGATCAAGATCTTTGGTTCCTGGTGTGTTCACAACACTGTTTCGCCAACGGGATCTTCAGAGTACTTCCTGTTAAATATATGCTGATATATAGTTTACATGTGCATCACCATATGTTTATGCTCTACTATTTGGTGAGAGCCAGGAGCTGTACAATGAACTGCTTGGCGAAGTCCTTAATCTCTTTTCCGATGAGATAACACCCAATCTCGCTTCAATCTTAACATATTTTGAGAAAACAGTAATTAAAGCCTTCACTGCACATTAACCTCGAACTAATTTTAGTGGCTGTTATTTCCATGTAGTTCAGTCAGCATGCAGAAGAATTCAGGGACTGGGTCTGGCGACAAAGTGGAGTGAAGATCCTGCCTTTACCCCGCACGTCCGATGACTGCTTGCACTTGCTTTTGTCCCACCATCACTTGTGCATGGCTCCATGACCATGATCATTGCAGAGGAAGCTCCAAGTGCGATGGTATGTTAGAGTTCCTTTGGTATTTCCAGGCCACATATGTAGGGCAGCGAGTAAACAACTAAGTCCACATCCCAGGGCAGTTCCCGTATAACCAATGGAATATGTACGAGAGAGTAAAACATAACTTGCTGCAAACCAATAACTGTCAAATGATGGCACACCCAGATTTGACGTTGTTGGCTGCAAAATTGCAAAACGAGCAGCACAAACTGGCCATCTACAGGGAGGAAAGGACCGACGAGTAGAAAGAAATATCAGCTGACGCTTGTTAGAAAGCTGGAAGATGGTGTCATTATTGGCTACATTTCTTGGATGCTGTAGCCAAAGTGATGACCGTCAACATTATGGCTTACGGTAGAATAAAGTCTATTTGCATTATAGAAGTCCTTTATTTGTATTCCTAATCTTATATTGCATACTATTACAAAATATGACACAGTACAAGATATGTGATATGACACGCATCCATCATTCTGGTACTGGAAATCACTTTACAACAATCCTCTCATTTAATTCGTTTCCTCTTACAATGCCATTCAAAGGGTCGAAATTATCTGCGGACCGAGAGGACTCGAAGAGGCCGAAGCCACGTCGTCCGGTGTCAGATCGTTGGCATGGAGGCCGTTCTGATTTCGTTCTGCACACCATATATATATATATATGTGGAAAGGTATGAATGAGAACGAATATCTTCACAATACAAGAGATGTGTTTGGCAGCGCTCCCCATCGTTTGGCCAAGTGTTTGGCGAAACCC
>NC_091558.1:30901704-30904204 GCF_042767895.1 Penaeus vannamei | reverse complement strand
ATATATATATATATATATATATATATATATATATATATATATACACACACACACACACACACACACACACACACACACACACACACACACACACACACACACACACACACACACATATATATATATATATATATATATATATATATATATATATTCATATATATATTCATATATGTATATATATACATACATATATATATATATATATATATATATATATATATATATATATATATATATATATATTCATATACATTCATAGATACATGCATGTATGTTATATCAATTCCTAATTAATTGGTAAGAATGATAATAGTTACTGTTATTTAACACTGAGGATATGGATGATAATGAATGAAAATAATAATATAGATAACGATAATAATGACGGTATGGATAATGATAATAACAACAATAATAGTAATGATAACAATGATAAGAAGAAGAATAGGAATAACTATAATGAGTATGATAATACATTGTATAATGATAGTAATTAAAAATTATAATGAAAATGATGCTAATAATAACAACGGTGAGGATTATAATAATAGAACTGGTAATGATAGCAATGATAATAATGATGATGATATAAATTATGATGCTAATAATAACAAAAATGATAAGGATGATAATTTGAAGGAAATATAATAATGATAGTGATAATAGAGATAATAATAATAATTACACTAACAATAGCAATGATTTGGGTTGAGACTTACAATGAAAAGGATTTAAGTGCGGATTCATTTATTAGATTTTGAACATCACTATTGGCAGATATAGTGAAAATATTGAAAATATAGTGAAAATATTGAAAATACTTTTCTTCAAGTTTCCATTCTCTCTCTTTTTTTGTCCTCTCTTTTAGAAAAGGTATAAATATTGTACAGTGCACAAAAAGTTCTTGCATAAAATTGCTATCTTGAAACGTTAATCCCTTCGCTAGCCTGCGATTTTTTTCCTCTTCTTTTCAATGAACTTTCTTTCGCCTTCCAGTCTCCTTATTACCTCCTTGCTTCCCGTTCTCCTCATAACCTCCTCTCCCCCCCTCTCCCTCCGGCACCTCAGCTCCTCCTGGACAAAAGGGGTATTGCTGACACACCTGTAAAAGTGCAGATTAGTGAAGGCATATTGCGATAGGACGTATACCTCTCCAAATACTTACGAGCCACTTCCCTTGTGCTGGTGACCAGGGAGGGAAGGGGGAGTGGGTGGGGGTAGGAGGGGAGGGAGTAGGGGGACTGATGGATAGGGTGGGACGGATGGGTAGATATGGGTGAGTAGGGTGGGACGGGTATCAGTTGGGTGGATGGGTAGTGTTAGGTTGGTTTTAGCAGAGGAGGGATGATGGATTGACGGATGAGTAGGGTTTGGACGGATGTGGGGTTCGGGTGGATGGAAGGTATGGATGCCGGAGGGGAAATGGGGGGGGGGGGGATGAGGGATGGGGGAGGTGGTGATGAGGCACGAGTGACGAGGGGATGGGGCAGATGAGTGATTTGGGTGGATAGATGAAGGGACGTTGGATTGGGGTTTCGATTGGATGGGGCGGGATGCAGAGATCCGCATGGATGATTGGGAACTGATCATTAAATTATATTTAATTTACCGCATCAGCTATTACGGTCGTCACCACCAGTAAAAAGAGTGATCGGCATGTGCTTGCAGTCAGAGACAGGACGCAGAGAAGACGGAGAAAAAAGGAAAATGGAAAGGATATTACGAAACCATGTCCAGTTCTGAAGCCTGATAAGATTAGCTTTTAGATGGAGTGTGGAGGAGGAGGCCCTAAGTGCCCTGAGGCGCTGTTGAGAAAGTGAATCTTAAGCCGAAGTCTCCCATCGACTGGCCTTTGAACCAGCGCTTTCGGTCGAATCTCTCTATCTTGGCTACGCTTTGTGTGCGAGTATCTGATAAGGAGAGGGAAAATGTTAAGAAATGAACGTGTGTATGCAGGTAAAAGCACACTTACGTACATGCGCAAGCGTGGATCTATATATATATGTGCCCTACATGCACACACACACACACACATATATATATGTATATATATACATACATATACATGTATGTATATATATATATATATATATTTATATTTATATATACATACATATATATATATACATACATATATATATATATATATATATATATATATATGTGGGTGTATATATATACATATATATACATATATATACATTTATATACATTTGCATATATATATATACATATATATATATATACATATGTGTGTGTGTGTGTGTTTATGTGTGTCTACACATATATATACATATACATATGTATATAAATGTATATACATATACGTGTGTGTGTGTGTGTTTACACACACACACACACACACACACACACACACACACACACACACACACACACATATATATATATATATATATATATATATATATATATATATATATATATATATATATATATATATATATATATATATTTCTATTCAAGGAAGAACATTATT
>NC_091558.1:30886704-30889204 GCF_042767895.1 Penaeus vannamei | reverse complement strand
GCGGCATATCGATAACTAGTGTGATAACTCACCATAAACAGAGATCATTTTTGTTGATATCGTGGGAACGCCGTTCACAAAAAATAATAAATAGTCACCAAGGAATCACTGGACAGAAGTTACGAGCCGGCAGTACTCAGGCTTTTGAAGCAGCCTAGTTGTTGTAACGATCTATTGATTCAACTGAAGAGATCAAATAATTACATTACTTATGATATTACATTATTTCCTGATATATTACTATTTTCATGTGCTAGATATATATATGGATAGATAGATAGGTAGAGTTAGAGTGAGAGTGAGTGAGTCAGTGAGTGAGAGAGAGAGAGAGAGAGAAAGAGAGAGAGAGAGAGAGAGGGGGGGGGGGAAGAGGTAGACTGAGAGGGGAGGGATATCAGTAGCTATCAGTAATGATATCTTTCAAAGAAATTAGGAGTCAATTATCACAAGTTTTCTCAATATCATTAGAAAAAAGAAAACGAAGAAAGTCATTGTTTAATGTACCTCTCCATACTGCCCTCTATGATAGATTAGTGAAGGTTTAAGGATTAGCACAAAACTCTTTCACAAAATGTCACTAAATCTTGCAATGTAACAAGGTCACATTCAAACACACACACACACACATTTTGTCTTCCAGTAGCTTCTAATGCTGATGGTATTTGTAAATACTCATGCTATTTAGTAATCGGCGAATGCCATACACAGGGGTTTCATATATATATATATATATATATATATATATATATATATATATATATATATATATATATATATATATATATATATATTCTCTCTCTCTCTCTCTCTCTCTCTCTCTCTCTCTCTCTCTCTCTCTCTCTCTCTCTCTCTCTCTCTCTCTCTCTCTCTCTCCCTCTCTCTCGTATTTAGGTTAGTGTGAGGATGTAGTTTGTAACTGAAAAGCCTGCCTGTTCTCAAGGCTTGTTAGAATCCAGAAATGCGAGATGTGATAACTTTTGTTAACAGTTTGTAAATAACATACATATATATGTATCAAATAACTGTTGCATTTTTTCCAGGCTTGCGGTTCTTTGTTAATAAGTGGCTAGTTTCAGTGTTGCAATTTCAGCATCCATTATTACGTATATACTGATTCCATTTGGTGATTTTCCTCTCTTCAGACACACACAAACAAACGCACATACATATACGTTCAATGTATATATATATATATATATATATATATATATATATATATATATATATATATATATATATATATATATATATATGGGGGGAGCACTAAATAAAGATTTTCCCTGACCCACTTTCGCTTTTCCTTGGAGTAATATAATATGCATATAGATATATATCTCTGTTGGTCATGTGTTGATGTTTGTGTGTGTGTGTGTCCAGTATATATATATATATATATATATATATATATATATATATATATATATATATATATTATATATATATACATATATATATATACATATATATATTATATATATATATATATATATATATATATATATATATATTTATATGTATATATATATTTATATGTATATATATATTTATATGTATATATATATTTATATGTATATATATATTTATATATATATATATATACATACATATAAATATATATATATATATATATATATATATATATATATATATATATATATATATATAAATATAAATATATGTATGCATATATATATGTATATAGATACTATTTTAGATATATATGTATATAGATACTATTTTAGATATATATGTATTTAAATACACACACGCGTGTTTGTGTGCGTGGCGCGTACGATATATATATATATATATAAATATATATATATATATATATATATATATATATATATATATATATATATATATATATATATATATATATATATATATATATATATAGATATGATTTTGAATATATATATGTATATACATCTACATATGTATGTATATATATATATATATATATATATATATATATATATATATATATATATATATATATATATATATACATAATATATTTACATATGTGTATACATACATACACTCGGGAGCCATTGCCGCGAGGTGAGGTGCTTTCCCCTTCCTTTTTTGTGGATTTTATTTATTTCTTATGTTTCGTGCATGAGATTTGGTTTATGCAGGGCACATATATTCTTTGACAGGCTGCAGAACCTATTGGTGCCAAGGGCCAGGCACGGAGGCTTCTTTTTATATATCAATATTTATCATTTGGAAAGAATATTCAAGTCCACGTGGCTGCTACAAGTCGCCAAGATTCAGTGAACATTGCGAACATTGTGGACCTCGTGAACATTGAACATTGTGTACACTGAACATTGCTATGGACCTAAATGAAAAGGGATATGTTTTTTTTAATTATTATTATTGTATTCTCTTTTTATTTTTTTACTTTGATGAATAAACATGTTAGAGGTTCTAAATTATTTACTAGTAGCCAAATTAGAAAATTTTTATAAAGCGAAAAATTTTGGCATTT
>NC_091558.1:30853175-30865675 GCF_042767895.1 Penaeus vannamei | reverse complement strand
TAGGTTCTTCCTAGTTAATAATTGCGCACTGTCCTTGACCGCGTATGTAATTATATATAGGCCTGTTAGATTGAAAGTGTAATTGTTACGTATCTCCCTGACTAAGGTATCCAATTAGACTAAACGTATTATACGGTTGGTAAGATATCTGCGGGATATGATTTCCCCGTCAAGTTGCTCCCCTCTTATTTATCGCTATTACCAGTAGTAAGGCAATGCTATTGTATAAGACTGATTTAGTAAGTGTTCAAGAGATATGACCATTGAGTATTAAATATAAGAAGTTTAACAAATTGAACATTTGGGAGTAGGAACAAAATTATATTAGTTTATATTGTTACACTATTATACCAAAATCATATTTAGGCAACGGGCAATGTAGATTTGGTCTTGTGTGGGTCTGTAGATTAACCATAACGTACACTCCTGAACAGTGTGTAGTATTTCCGTGTACCCCAAGAATAATGTGGGACATTTAATAAAAACAAGAAAAATAATGCAAGCATTATATATATACATATATATATATATATATATATATATATATATATATATATATATATATATATATATATATATATATATACATATACATATATATACATTCATATATATATATATAGATAGATAGATAGATAGATAGATACACATACATACATATATATGTGCATATATATTTATATGGATGTGCACACACACACACGCACGCACGAACACACACACACACACACACACACACAGAGAGAGAGAGAGAGAGAGAGAGAGAGAGAGAGAGAGAGAGAGAGAGAGAGAGAGAGAGAGAGAGAAAGAGAGAGAGAGAGAGAGGAAATGCCGCAGAAATTAGAAACGGGTACGATTTCATTTAGTATTTCTGCCAACATGTACAGCTGCCTTTAGCGCCGGACATTAAGTGGAACGTACGTTTAGGGTTATAACAGCGGCTATAATTTTCTCTATTGTGCAGAGTCCTTTGTCGTTAATAGGAGAACGAAGAAGTGCAAAAATAATGTAATGACGCCAGGAAGAGACAGAGTATTAGAAGAGACGTATGAAGGAATATCGAAAGACTCAAAGAAACAGGAGAAGCTACAGGAGAGAACAATAAGAAGTACAAAACATCTGGAGACATGTTATAACAAAAGTATAAGTCGCACGAACGCAGGAAAATCGCTAACGGAACGTAACGAGCGCTCTTGCATCTGAGACAAAGTTTCCGCATCGCTCGCTGAAGTAAAGATAGCGAGACGTAGCGCTACGGCTCAGGGAAATCGTCTTTCAAACTTTCCTTGCATTTAAGATAGATCAAGAGACAGGCGTTGTAGCTAAAGAAATATCAGGAGGTCTCGGGCTCTTTTTCTCTCTTTTTTCACTCGCAACTCACACATTTCCATAAACGTTCAAGCAAACGTGCATATATTCACAAACTCCTTCCTCACTGGCACGCAAGGACGCTCACATACAAATACACGTCCTCTTCCACAAATTCCTTCTTTAAATTCACATACATACATAAATATATACCCAAGTGCGTTTGTGTGTGTGTGTGTGTGTGTGTGTGTGTGTGTGTGTGTGTGTGTGTGTGTGTGTGTGTGTGTTTGTGTGTGTGCGGGTGTATGTTTGTGATGAGAGGAAGAAAGCGAGAAAGAACAATACATTTTTTAAATATTTAGAACTGATAAGATTGATAACTAATCTTAAAAGCAAGCGGAAGTGTACCGTGAACATCACTTTAAAGATATTGGTGCCATTATAAAAATGATTGACAGGAAACAACATACATATGAAAGAATAATACACAAGCTAAAAGAATTGTCGGTGTTATCAGCTTCATTGAGTAAAAATTGTAATAAGATGGTCCTTTTATTACGCACTAATGTATTAAGTACATAATAATGATAATGAATTAAGAATAAGAAAGAGTGTAATGATAAAATTAATAATAATAACAGTAGGAATATCAATAAATATGTAATGATAATGATAAACATGTTAATAAGAGTAATAATAATAATTATAACAATAATAAAGATACTGATGATAATAATAGTGACAACTAGAAGCACTCAGAGTTACTAGTGCAATAAAAATATTCACACGAAGAATTGCATCAAAATCACCCTTTTCACAAGTACATTGGTGATGTCCATGTTTCCCTATCTCGCAATGCTTATGAATCCTTAAAAACAATCCTGGTTCCGGATCACCACCACAAATTAAGAGCTTCTAAGTTGGGCTAAGACACATCAGTGTAAAAATTTCATTAAAAAAATATCAAAACTTCTTGTGTTATCCTCTAACCAACTAACCAACGAACGAACGAACAAACAAACAAAAATCCTTAGATCCGGTTCACCACCAAGAATTTAATATATAGTTTGGGCCAAGACACCTCCGTTAAAAACAATGATAACAGCACCAATAATAATTACAGTAATGAGAATATTAGTAAAATATTAATAATGACAATAACTATAATTATCATAATAATAATAATAACAGTAATGATGAAAATGACAATGATAACCAGATAATAAAGATATTAGCAATAGGAATAGCTATACTATCACTAATGCTATTGCTGCTACTGATGCTAATTCTAATGATAGTAATAACAGTAATGATACTATTGATATACATCTTCATCATTACAACACCAGTAATAAAATTGATAATGATAATAGTGATAGTGATGACAATGATGATGATGACCACAATGATCATAATGCTAATGATGTTAATCAAAATAACATTATTAATAACTTGAAGCACACAGAGAACACATGCCTCCGCCACGGCAATAGTCACTGATGAAATAAAAAAATATTCACACTTGAAGAATTAAAAAGAAAAGCGACAGAAAAGCGCCCAAAACTTTAAGTTGTCCCTATCTCGTAATGCAAATGAAACCTCACCACCAGAATTTAATGGCATCTATTGTTACGACATCTCTGGTAATTTTCCCAGTTATCCTGCTTACCCACTAACCAACGAACAAACAAACAAACAAATAACCCAAATAATCAACGGCACCAAAAACATAAGCTCATTGTGGAAGTAACAGTGACAATAATGATATTCTACGGACACTTCCCACGTCTGCGGGGTTGCCGGGGCGAGAATACCTTCCACCCTTTTTTCTCTATGGCATCTTCCTCTTTCGCATTGAGGTCTTCATTGATCCAGTCTTCCCATCTTCTCCTTGATCTCCCTCTCTTTTTCTGTCCGACATTCACCCTCCTTACTTTTATTCCTACACACCGCTTGTCTCTCCTCACTCCAAGTCCCGGCCTCATTTCTCTCAACTTACTATCCATTTCTTCAACTCTTTGGCTTCTTTTCATACGACTTCGTTTCCTATTTTGTTCATCCCTATCTTGCCTAGCGAGTGCCTGAGCATCTTCATCTCCACTACCTACCAAATTTCTCTCATGTTTGTTTGTCACTCTAAACGTTTCCATTCCATATGAAATGTAGCTCAACTTTGCGACATTACTACAGTGCGGGTCTTGCAGGGTATGGCCTAACAGGGGGCTGTCGTATGAATTTGTTAGCAAGGCGGGTGTTGCAGCACAACCCACTCGTCATGACACCGGAACCCTTTTGTAAGTATGCAAAGATCATTTTATATTTATGTATACGTGCAAAAAACTTAGTTATTCACAACTCTATATTCTAATAGCACATAATCTTTCAATGTAAATATTTTCTTAATCATTTTATTGTTTGCCTTTCCTTATAAACCTGAGATCCCTCAGCCTGTAAATTCTTCAAAATTTACAATATATATGTCACATCCTCACTGGCCTTTATTAAGCAATGAAATCATCTTTCTCTCTTTGTTTGAACAAGTAAAACATTAAGGGCATCCCGAACACTTGGCAAGGTTTACAGGCCATGGCAAGGACAAAGAAAAAATAAAGAGCAATTAAAAGAAATATTCACGCAAGAACAAACAGACATGAAGAAGAAACATTGGAAAATAGACAAACAGAAAGACACAGAAGAACAAAGAACAGATAAAGGGCACAGAGAAACAGAGTACCCCCCAGCAAGAACTGGATTTCCAAGAAGCTCAGCTCCCCAGAAGGAACAATGGTAAGGATTTTTTCTCACCCCCAAGACCACAGAGGGAAAGATTCCGACAAAGAGAAACTCCACCGGTCCACATGGAGCAAGAGTCACTTGAGTACCAGGACCCAACTTGACACAGGAACAACCACAGAACCTGGCAGGAACCCCAAAGAAGGCCCCTCCTCCCCCCTCCACCACCCTCAAGGACATACAGAAACATGTGGAATGCAGAGAAGCAACAGGACATCCCTAGAAGACCCCATTAGAACTGGCAAGCAGGAAGAACCCAGGGACATTGGCTACCCAGGAGGGACCAAAGGCAGTGGCACCCCAGGACCCAGCGGAACTGGCAACCCAGGGACTCCCACTGGGGTTGGCAACCTCAAAGATAAGAAAGCACCCCATGAGAAACATCAGAAGAAAGGCAGTGGCCAGAAGAAAACAGAGGTCACTGGGCCCTCCTCCCAAGATAAAATGTTTTCCCAGCAAAGCAGAAGAAATGGCCCCCACAACTTCCAGCAATCCACACCAAAAGAGAAACCCAGAGAAAATTACCAGGACTACATAAGAAAGTGACAGGAGTATATACATAAACTAGATAAAGGAATTCACAAACAGAGGACACCAAATCTATCAACTAAAGAAAGAACAGCATTGGACCTCTTGAAAAAATGCAAACAATGTGATAAAGAAAGCCGACAAGGATGGAGCTCTGCTAATACTGAAAACTGAAAACTACATAAAATAAAAGGCAAACATTTAAGACACACAAACATCTGGTATGGCGGAAAACCCAGAAGAAGCAATCCAAGCAGTGACCAGAGAAAGCAAATTACTAGTCAACAGATTTCATAAATAAGAAGCTTCACAGAAGGGCAGAGAAACGCTCTACTGCAACAAGGCAGCATCACACACTAGTATGTCCTCCCTAAAACGCACAAAACCATGGAACTACTGCCAGAAAGATTACAGGACACCTCGGATTTCCTGAGGAAAATGAAGGAAGATCCCAGCTTTCCCAAGGATTCCATAAGCTTCTCTTTTGATATTGTTTCTCTCTACCCATCCATCCCTCAAGAAGAAGCACCATGAGTAGTTGCCAATTTCTATGAGAAGAACAATGGGCATGTCCAAGGTCGTCTGGTAGCGGATTTCAACTTAACACCCCAATATCTATACCTCATCAAAGAAGGAATAAATCATGTGCTGCGAGGAACCTTGTTAATTTTAACAATAAATACTACAGACAATGCAAATGTACAGCAATTGGAGCCTCAGTATCGGTGGCTCTTGCAGAGATCTTTATCCATGTCAGCATAGAAATAAAGAGAAGAAATTACAGAAACAACCAGAGATATTTACAGATATATAGATGACATTTTTGGGATATTCACAGGACCAGAACTGAAACAATACCACAAAGAGTTGAATGAATTCCACCCAGACCTCAAATTCACCCTGGAATAGAGTAGAGAAAAACTCCTCTTCCTAGATACCATCGTATATTGGGACACAGAAAGACGCCCACAAACATCCGCCTTTTATAAGCCCGCCAACACGCATCAATATCTCCATTTTCATTCCAGCCACCACCCTAGTCTGGAGAGATCCCTCTCCTTCTCACAGGGCATCAGGATCAAGAGAATAATAAGCGAAAGAAAAAACCTTGTTAAAGCCCTGCAGGAAATGGCAGAGAAAAAGAGGTTACATCTGACAGATTCAGATGTTGGCTTTAGAGAGACTGGAAGAAATCCCGAGAGATGCACTGTTGCACAACAACTCGTCAAAGAACATGTAAAGGTCCATCATACCCATGATATACTCACAAACTCTGGCCACACCTATCAGATAAATGAAATCTGGGAGTGGTTAAAAAGTGATGCAAAAGATAATCCTTGGGAAAATAAGTTTCGAGGACCCACCCCCCAATGATTGCATAGACGAAGGACAAATCCGCTGAGAATAAATAAATAAAATAGCCACTTGAAAATAGCTTTTTACAGAAATATATTTTTTCAGGATTTACAATCTTGATATGAATAGACAATATAGATAATTATAAACAGACAACATGGATACAAGTAAATGTCTTTTACCCTCCTGCACAAGCCTCGATTTTTTCACCATATTCTTTTTTATTTTGTGCCTGTTCCGAGTTTCAAAGACCTATAAAGTAAGTGTACAAGATAAAACATTTTTATTTTTTAAGAAAAATATACATACGAATAAAAAGTCATTTCTGTTTTACCCCCCTCATGCACAAACTTTTTTTCATTTTGTGCCTCGTCCTGTACAAGGACTTCAAAAAGGAGGAACGCGGTAACATTCCGTTTTTTACTGGAAAAAATATTTTACAAATGTGTCATTTCTCCCACTTCCACCCCTCCTGCACAAACTTTGTGTTTTCATTGATATATATATATATATATATATATATATATATATATATATATATATATATATATATATATATATATATATATATATATATATATATATATATTTCCCATTTTTTTGTGTATTAGTACTTTTCATAAGGATCTCAACAAGAGGTACAAGGTAACAAATTATGAAGTATATATAAAAAAAAATTATAGATAGAAATATATTGATTTTCAACTTTGCATACCACCTCCTGTTTTTCATACTTGGTTTTTCATTTTGTGCATTCTTATTTCTTATGGAGGAACACAGAAAAACAATTGATATCCATTTCAAAATACTTTGTTAACAATTAATGAATATAAGACTCTTTCAGCAACGGAACAAACCAAGAATTTTTCATTTTTGTTATTTTATCTCTTGTGCACCTCACCAATTTTGCATTAAGTGAAGGGACGTGGAAAATAATATAAATCGTATATTTTGCAAATATGGAAAGGAAAAGAATGGTATTATATTAGAGTCACAATACAATCTGATTTTTACCGTATAAAAGAGATATGACATAAAAAAAAACTATAATTATATAGAAAATCTAAAACCAGGGAAATATATATATATATATATATATATATATATATATATATATATATATATATATATATATATATATATATATTTATATATAACGGAACTTTATTTACTTCATCTTTTGAGAATAACACAGCAAGAGAGGGAATATCAATGTCTTCTTTAGGGTGTCCAGAATATTTGTTTTTTTTTCCCAAACAAGGGTTAATAACAAAATAAAATTATGAAATATAAATATGGAATATTTATTACATGAAACTATGGACAAAAAATATAGTTTCTTTAGAAAAAATATAAGATATAGATATACAGAAAGCCGATACTTGAAACAATATATTAATATATTATGATTAGGGTATGGAAATAAAAGGTCGGTGACCTAGGTGATTGACAGGTAATTACCAGAGGAACCAGGTCAGGTACAGTGGGGCTGACCTATGAGAATTGCAGGAAAGGCTTGAAAAACCTAGGTTTATGTTTTTTTTTTTCTTTATTTATTTTTTGCATACATTAGTTTTCTATTTTTGTATACATATTTTTATCTTGTAAAATGTTAGAAATTATAGTATCAGGTTCCTATACATATAAGAGAAGAGACTACTCCGTATGGATACATGAAAGTCTACCTACCTCCAGGATCCTGAAAGTAGCCCAGTTAAATTAGATAAACCAGGCACTGGCCTATACTTGTTTGACACGCATGATCCTAACCAATGAACAAATTTATTATGATGTTTACAGAATCCATTCAGAGAGACCAGAGACAATAGGAGCAGAAAGGACTCTCCAGTTCCCACAGGGCGACAGGTATCCCAAGCCCCCTCCCCCCCCCCTCCCATTGAGGTCCACCCCTTGATAAATACAGACTATCTCCTGTATTTATCTTTCAGCAGTAACCTCCGAGTTGCAATTGTCGCTCGGAGGTTACTGCTGTGGCTGGGCACCACGGTGGGTAAGGACTAAGCTCTGTCGCGTCAGCACTCGCTGACACACGTTGATCGAGTCGACATTAGTCGGCACAGGCCGGGCGAGGCTCAGCTTCGCATATCGGACTTATCCTTATCCTCTTTCAGGTCAGATTTCAAGGTCACCTATGTCACCACATGGCACTTGAGAATGGAACGCCTCAGGGTCGGGTTCTCAGTCCTGCTCTGTTCAATACCCCCATGTTCAATATACTCAACATTCACCTGCCAGAGGGATGCAAGATCATCTCACATGCAGATGATCTGGCAATCATAGCCTTTGGCAATCACTGTCTAACTAGAGCCCAGCGCTGTCTAAAGTGTTGTAGGACGGTACTAAAAATTGCGGCAGCAAAATCAAAAGCTATGGCACTGAGAATCAGTGTGAAAAACAAAAAACTCTCTATTCAGGGCATGGATCTGGAATGGGTGAAGGACTTCCTATACCTTGGGGAATGGATAGTCGACACACTCACTTTCAAAAAGGAGATCCAATACCTGCTTGACCGAACCAAGGGAAGACTGTCATGAAAGTAATGACCGGGAGACACATATGAATGGGACACAAAGTAGTAACATCATTCTATGTGCATGCTGTTCGTCCTATAGTAGACTACGCTTCCATCACCCTCATTGCTTCCAGTACAACACTACAAGAAAAACTGAAAACAGTACAAAATGAAGTAGCTAGGATCATTCTGGGTGCCCCCAGACGGACAAAGGTCGTCAACCTCCTCATGGAGACCGATTTACAGTTCCCCTCCAAGGCGCCTCGAGCACTCAGATGCCCACAGCAAAGCTGTTTACAGACAACTCTTACCTCACAGACAGCCAGAGTGTTGATACACTACCAGCTCAAAGAACTACTGCTTGCCAAGGGCATGGACTCCCCTCACTCAGACTATAAAGAACCCCCACCGTGGGCAAAAAATGTGATAGAATTCTCGGTTCTAAGCCTGTCACAGAGAAAAAAATCAATACTCTACCTAGCCGAAAGGCACATAAGTACACAGGGTCAATGCTCAAATAATTCCTCTGGGTAGCATAACCTACTACACGGATGGATCCGTGGATCTCATAAACCACACTGCAGGCGCTGGCTTTGCAAGGGATACCACAACATCCATTAGGGTCACACACAATGCTTCATCGCTCCAAGCTGTAACGGTCGCGACCATGGATGCCCTAACACATGCATCCCTAAGGGATGGGCATGTGGTCATACAAGCTCTAGAGCAACTATTGACAGTCTACAGCACAGCATGCCCCAAGACAACATCTATCTTCTGATATCTGAACTTACCATAGCTCAAAGAATCCTTGGTCAGGGTAGAGAAACCGTCATAAACTGTGTCCCAAGCCACATAGGCATACAAGGGAATGAGCTTGCTGACAGACTAGCCGGAAAGGGCAGGGGTATTCCCCCAATCTCTATGTTCGTTAAACCAAGCTAAAGGAGACTGAAACCTCCGAAGCTGCTGCGTGTGCAGTTCTCCGGGACTCACACAGAGAAAATACCACAAATTCGCTTGCTGCCAAGTGGTACTCAGATGCCACAAGCTATGAACCACTGGCCCTTTCTCCAAATATAAAAAGAGGTATCAAAGTCATACTGCACAGACTAAGACTAGGTTACCCATGTGCCTGGCAAATTATTGATAACGAGGTTGTCAGGGAGTGCAAGCATTGCGGCGAGCCTAACGCCACCGTTACATTATTTGCAGAATTGTGAACACACGCAATTTCTAAGACCGGGACCCCCCACCATAGCCGCCGGGCTGGTAAAAAGGGTATACCATATGCTTACTCCGTAGCAGCTGGATCGCTTGCTTGCAGTCCAGCCACCACGATAAGCATACAGTTCAAAGAAAACACATGAGTTAACTCGAAATAGATGACACAGGCCGGGCCACTAGAGAAAAGGCCTGGGCGAAGCTAGTCGTCTCAAATCTAACTGAACTGAATCTCTTTCATTAAGCCTCCAGGCTAATACAGTGATAAGTGCCCAGGCGCGAGAAGTTCCAATTGTTGCTCGGACGTTCCTGCAGCGGATGGGCACCATGGTGGGTAAGGACTAAGCCCTGTCGTGTCAGCACTAGCTGACACACGTTGATGAGTCGACATTAGGCGGCACAGACCTTCGCTTCATAACCACCTCTCCTCAGGAACAGCAGTTGTCACAGGGTCACCCAATCTCTGTTAAGAAATCTGTCATTTCCTGCAGGACTCTATCAAACATTTTTCTTTCACTTATTATTCTCTTGATCCTGATGCCCTGTGAGAAGGAGAGGGATCTCTCCAGACTAGGGTGGTGGCTGGAATGAAAATAGAGATATTGATGCGTGTTGGAGGGCTTATAAAAGGCGAATGTTTGTGGGCGCCTTTCTGTGTCCCAATATACCATGGTATCTTGGAAAGGGAGTTTTTCTCTACTCCATTCCAAGGTAAATTTGAAGTCTGGGTAGAATTCATTTTTTTTTTTCTTTTCATGTATTGTTTCAATTCTTTAGTTCCTGTGAATATACCAGAAATGTCATCTATATATCTCTAGAATGTTTTTTTTTTCTTCTCTTTTCAATGCTGACATGGACAAAGATATCTGCAAGAGCCACCAATACTGAGGCTCCAATTGCTGTACATTTGTATTGTCTGTAATATTTATTGTTAAACATTAACAAGGTCTCTCTCAGCACATGGTCTATTCCTTCTTTGATGAGGTATGGAAGTGGTTATATTGAAATCTGCTGCCAAACGACCTTGGACATACTCATAAATCTTCTAATAGAAGTTGGCAACTATCCGTGCTGCTTCTTTTTGAGGGATGGATGGGTAGAGAGAAACAATATCAAAAGAGAAAATTATGGAATTCTTGGGAAAGCTGGGAGCGTTCTTCATTTTCCTCAGGAAATCCGAGGTGTTCTGTAATCTTTCTGGCAGTAATTCCAAGAGGGTGGTCAGGAAAGTGATGAGTAGTCTATCCACTGGTCTGGTGGGTGCATTGCAGCCACTCAAAACTGGTCTTCTTGGCCAGGTACCTGTTTCCTCATACATGGTTTTGTGCGTCTTGGGGAGGATATACCAATGTGGGGTGCTGGCCTTATGTTGTAGAAGAGTGTCTCTCTGTCCTGCTGTGAAGCTTATTTTCTCTTTGGGTTTATCCAAAGTATGAAATCTGTTAACCAGTAATTTGCTTTCCTTGGTCACTGCTTGGAGAGCTTGTGGGTTTTCCACAATACCAGACATTTCTGTGCCTCTTAAGTGTTTGCCTTCCATTTTTATGTAGTTTTCAGTTTTCAAAACTAGCAGAGATCCATTCTTGTCGGCTTTCTTTATCATAATATTTGCATTTTTTTTTTTTTTTTAAGAGGTCCAGTGCTTTTTTTTTTTTTTTTTTTTTTTTTTTTTTTTTTTTTTGATAGATTTGGTCTCTGTGAATTCTCTGTCACTTTCTTATGTAGTCCTGGTAATTTTCAGGGTTTGTATTTGTATTCTCTTCCTTGGGGGGCCTGGGACAAAGGATGTATCTTTATGCAGGAGGGAGAGTTGGTCCTTGGTGAGTTCCACTTCGGTAATAATTAGGTCCAGACCAAGTGACCTGTTTTCTTCTGGCTACTGCCTTTCTTCTGTTGTTTCTCATGGGGTGCTTTTTTGTCTTTGAGGTTGCCAGAGAGTCCCTGGGTTGCCAGTTGCGCTGGGAGCTGGGGTGCCACTGCCTTTGGTCCCTCCTCGGTAGCCAATGTCCCTGGGTTCTTCCTCTTTGCCAGTTCCAATGGGGTCTCCTAGGGATGTCCTGTTGCTTCTCTGCATTGCACATGTTTCTGTATGTCTTTGAGGGTGGTGGAGGGGGAGGAGGGGCCTTCTTTGGGTTTCTGCCAGGTTCTGTGGTTGTTCTTGTGCCAAGTTGGGTCCTGGTACTCAAGTGACTCTTGCTCCATGTGGACCGGTGGAGTTTCTCTTTGTCAGAATCTTTCCGTCTGTGGTCTTGGGGGTGAGAAAAAATCCTCACCATTGTTCCTTCTGGGGAGCTGAGTTTCTTGAAAATCCAGTTCTTGCCTGGATAATAATAATAATGTAAAAATAAAGTACAACAATAAAAAAGGTATCAAAGAATAGCACAAGTGGCTGTCTAGAATGTCCACAGTTAGTGCTGAACTAGTGCTGCTGACCTTTTATTACTAACTTTTACACCAATCTTTGGATAACAATATGTACGAACATCATTTCATCCATAAAACTTATATTAATGTAACACACAAGAAATAATATGCATATTGAAACACCGTAACACAGGGTGACAAATAAGGTCAAATTACAATTATTGATGTAAATTATCGAAACCACAACCCGGCTCCACCGACCACCGACCAGCCATAGCCACCTCCTTCCACAAGTCTGTCAAAGGTCGTTCTCCTCCCTCACTCGCTCTCAGTGCTGGAGAAAGCTCCGGTTTCGAGTCTCCGTCAGTTTTCTTTGCTTTCGACGGAGAGAAAA
>NC_091558.1:30845675-30848175 GCF_042767895.1 Penaeus vannamei | reverse complement strand
AATGGTACTGATAATGATGATGATATTAATGATGATAATAATAATGATAATAATAATGATAATGATAATAATGATAATGATAAGAAAATAATAGATAGCAACAACAACACAAGCAATAATAATAGTAATAATAGTGATAATAATAATAATAATAATGATAATAATAATGATAATAATAATAATGATAATAATAATAATGATAATAATAACAACAATGAAAATTATAATAATGATGATGACGATGATGATAACAATAATTCTAATAATAATAATGATGAAAAGGATAATAATAATCATAATAATAATAATAATAATAACATTGATAATAATAATAATGATAATTAAAATAACAATGATGATAATAATCATGATTGTTATTATTATCATCATTATTGTTTCTACTATTATTATCATTATAGCAGTAATGATGATGATATAATAAAGAATAATAATAATGAGGTTAACGATAATATTGATAATTAAAAGCATTAACAATAATGAAATAGCAACGATAATAACATCACTGATAAAGATAATAATGATGATAATAATAATAAAAATGATAATAATAATAATAATAATAGTAATAATAATAACAACAGTAATGATAATATTGATAATAACAATGGCCATAATGGCAATAATGATAATAGTAACAATGACTATAATGACAATAATGATAATAATAATGATGACAGGGATGATGGCTGTGATAACAGTAATAATAATAATAATGATAATAATAATAGTAATAATAATGATAAATAATATGATTATGATTATGGTTATGATCATGATAACGATAATAATGATCATGATAACGATAATAATGATAATGACATTTTTAATAATGTTGATAATAATGGCAATGAGAATAGCAATAATCATCATCAGTACTATTATAATGAAAATAGTAATAATAGAATATGTTAACAATAACAACGATGATGATAATGATAATAATATCAACAATAATAACAATAATAAGTATAATAAGATTCATGACAATAATATTATATAGATAATAAGAAACTGATGACAATAGTAATGATAATCGTAATAACAATATGAAAGATAGTATTAATAACAGTAATAATAATACCAATACTTATAACGTTGACTGAAATAATGATAACTAGAAACACGCATACGTCCGCCAAGGCAATAGAATGATAATAATAATCTCGCAATGCTAAATATCAGGTGTTGCCCCTATCGCCTTTCCAATAACGGTAACTGGTGCAATCAATAAAAAAAAATACATGGATTTGTACCAATATATGGATCACCACTAGTTCAATGGCATCTACGTTGGGCTAAGAAACATCTGGAGAAAGAAACATAAAAATCTGTTCATAACTTCTTGAGTTATGCTGAGAACAAACGAATACATTAACTAACCAACACTACCAAATCATAACTTTCTTGGCGGAGGTAATAGTAATAAAAATGATAATGATAATGACAACAATAATAATGGAGGCAAAAATAATGATGATAAGAATAGAAGGACAATGATAATGAAAGTAATGTTGCTGCTGATGATGATGATGATGATCATTATTGGTATGAGTATTATAAAGACAATAATGATATTGATAATGATAATAAAAGTGATAGTGATTATAACTGTTATGAAAATAATAATGATAATAATGTTCATGATGATAATAAGAAATACAATACTGATAATGATAAAGATAAAAATAGTTATCATTACATTCCGGGATTATTCTCTACTTTTTCTGAGCAGAATTTGTTGTGTGCAGCCACCCCCCCCCCACCCCCCACCCCCACACACGCATTCACTAGCAACAACAAAATAGATGAACAATATGCAGTAAAGTCATCACCATAATGTTTATCATTAAAATTAATAGTTCTTCGCATTTACTTTGTATATTTTTTCTTTTGTCATTTTTTTTCACATCCATTATCATCATTACCTTTTTTATCATCATTTTCTTTTCCTCCCGGACTTTAGTTCATTTCATGCATGGCAACAATGGACTGCTTCCGCTTTCATATTTAAGAAGTTGCGAGTATTTTAATCTTAACTTTTGAAGGACGCTAAAGTTTTTGACAAATGGCCCGAACGTAAATTTTAGACTCATGTAATCTTTCCTCTTTATAATCCAAGAAAACAGTTCAAAACGCTTGCCACGATTGCGACGTGAGTTTACTTTTGAAAGAGATGAATATATGTGGCGTGGTATATTTACTGTACACACACACACACACACACACACACACGCACATACATACATACATACATACATATATATATATATATATATATATATATATATATATATATATATATATATATATATAAGCGCAAAGGAAATTAAAGGCCTTTCTCTGCCCAACACTCGTCTGTCCGGCACTGACGGATTCGGCACTACGAGAATTATTAACCCATAGGCGGAGGTCTTTTGCAAGTCTCCTGCAGGAAGTGTCCAGCAACTCACTTTGCTCATCAGAAATTAAAGTTGTTCCT
>NC_091558.1:30830675-30833175 GCF_042767895.1 Penaeus vannamei | reverse complement strand
CACAAGCTTTGTTTTTATTATTATTATTTTTTCATTAATATCATTATTGTTATCATTACTGTTATTATCATCTTTATTATTGTTGTTACTATTATCATTATGAATATAGTCAACATTCCTGTTCTTATCAGTATCAATGTTATATTATCATTATTAATATCATTATTATCTTCATCGTTATTATAATTATCATCTTCATTATTTCTTTGCTTATCATTATCATTTTCATCATTATTGATAATAGCACTATTATTATTGTTATATTATTATTATTAATATTATGATTATTATTATCATTCTTCCAATCATTATTATTATCATCATTATTATTACTATTATTATTACTATAATTTTCATTAGTATCAATATAGTATTCATCATTGTCGTTATTACCGTTATCATTATCGTTATTAGTATCACTATTATTATTTCTAATAAAATTATTTTTATTATCATCATTATTCTTATTTCTAATAAAATTATTGTTATTATTATCATTACTGCTATTATTATTATTATTGTTATTATTATTATTATTATTATTATTATTATTATTATTATTATTATTATTATTATTATTATTATCATTATTATTATTACTATTATTATCAATATTATTATCATTGTCTTTATCAATATCTTTATGAATGTTATCATTATTATTATCATCATCATCCTTATCATTACTATTAATATTATTATCTTTACTATTTTTATCATTATCATCATCATAATTATTATTATCATTATCTTTATCATTATTATTATTATTATCATTATTGTTATTACAATCATCTTCACCATATAGTATTATCATTATTGTTATCCTTATTGTTATCATTTTCATAATTATTATTATGATTATTTTCATTATGATCATTGCAATTATCATTATTATCATTGTTCTTATCATTATTATTATTACTATGATTATTACGATTATTGTTATTATTATTATTATTATTAGAATTATTATTATCATTATTGTTATTATTATTATCATTATTATCATTATTATCATCATTATTGTATTTTTCATGATTATCATTATTGTTCTAATTACCCTTACTATATATATATTTTTTTATCCTCATCGTTATTAGTATTATCACTGTAATAAGAATTATTATTATCATTGTAATCATTATTATTATTTTCATTGTCATCATCTTTTTTGTTATAATTGTTATCATCATTTTTGTGATTATTATTATTATTATTATTATTATTATTATTATTATTATTATTATTATTATCATTATTATTATTATTATTATTATTATTATTATTATTATTATTATTATTATTATTATTATTATTATTATTATTATTATTATTATCATTATTATTATCATCATTATCAATATCATTAAAAAATATCATCATTATCATTTTCAGTATTATTGTTACTGTACCTGTTATCATTATTACCCTTACTATTATCAATATCATTATTGGTATCACTGTTACTATCATTATTATCAATATAATTTATCCTTTTCACTATAATTAGCACTAATTTTTATCATCATTATCATAAATATTATCATTTATTTTATCTTTGTTATTGGTATTGTCATTTTTATCATAATCATTACCAGCATTGTCATAACAAGAATGATCATCGCTCTTTTTATTATCATTATTATTATCAGTATCAAAATTGTTACTGTTAATGGTATTATCTTCACCCTTATATTTATTGTTTTTATTAACATCATTATTGTTATTGTGAACATTATCAATATTTTCATTATAATTGTGATTGTTATCGTGAACAGTATAATCATCATTATTTTCATCATTATCTTTATTATCATATCATTGTTCTTAATCTTACTATTATTATTATTATCACTGTTGTTATTATCATTATTCATATTATTATCACACTAATAAATTTACTATCTTTATTATTATCTCTATTATCATTATCATAATCATTGTTTGTTTGTATGCTGGTTAGCAGGATAATTAAAAAAGTTACTTCAGAAAGGTGATTTTATTGTAAATCTTCGTGTAAATATTATTTTGACATCAGTGACCGTAATGCCTTGGCGGAGGTATGCGCTCTCTGAGTGCTTCTAGTTCTTGTTATTGTAATTATTATTATTATCTTGATTATCATTACTGCTTTCTAAATGTCATTATTACTATTACTATTGTTTTTATCAGTACCATCGGCCTTATCATTGCAACTGATATTCTCATTATTCCTATTATTCTTATTGTCCTTTATAATTATTATGCTTAAGAATATCATTATCATAATCAAAATTGTTACTGTTATCATTACTATCATCATTATTATTATCAGTGTCATTCTTATTATTATTGTTATGATTTTCATTTGTATTGTTAAAATTACGCTTCTTAATTTCCTTACTATCATGAATATGATCATTATCATTATCATTATTGTTTTATCATGATTATTACTATTACAATTATTACCATCATTATTATCACTCTTACTACCATTTGTAGTATTGTTATTCCT
>NC_091558.1:30813175-30815675 GCF_042767895.1 Penaeus vannamei | reverse complement strand
CAGACGATTTCACAGTCTGCGTCAAGGTTCGGCCTAGATTTAGTGATAAGTTCTGGCTCGGTGGCGATGAGGACACCGCCACCTCTGCCACCGTCAGTCGAGCGATCTTTGCGTCTTGATAAATTGATCTTTGATGTATTGCTAAAGGGAGGGAGTCAACCATGTCTCGGTGGTTGGTAGGATTTGGTGAAGCTAGGCTATTTTGTTTGTAATGCTTCTGAAGTTGTTGTTTAGCAGGCAAAGAGGGCAGTTTGGATATTGCGAGATGGTAATCTAAGGGAGGGGAGGAGGAGGGGGGAAGGAGAGGAAGAGGAGGAGGAAGGAGAGGAAGAGGGTAGGGAAGGAGAGGGAAAAGAGGGGGAAGGAGAGGAGGAGGAGGGGGAAGGAAAAGAAGAAGAGGGGGAAAGGGAGGAGGAGCGGGTAATAGATGAGGAGGGACAGGGGGAGCGGTTGGGGAACGAAAGGAAAGAGGGAAGAGAGGGAAAGGCTTTGGTAAGGCTGAAGTTAGAAGATGAGCGTGAGATGAGTGAGAGGTCCGGGAGTCAATGGAAGGCCTAGAACAATGGGATATGGAGCTCAGTGCTATGGATGAGAGTCTGAAGTGAGGGCTTATTGGGGTTGAGTGCTTGGTTGTATTCTGATGTGGGTAGTGTGTGTATGGTGTGTGGACGGAGTTCGGAGGAAGAACGTGTTGTAAGGGAGGGCTGTTTATGTCGTGTGAATGGAGTGTGATGAAGGAGTCGGAGAGTGCGATGGGATCTGCCACATCCGCCGCAGATCCACGCAACGCTATTTTTAACCAATCCAGCGTATAACTGTGTGAAGGAACCGATGCAGCTGACATGATACCAGCCAGCATGCTCGGACCTCTCGCACTGGATAGCCCTCTGACCCCATTTAACCTCCTGCCCTCCTGCAGATCGTCCTCGGGTACTTGGGGCAATAAGGGCCGGGGTTAACATTATCGCCGGGATCACCGCAAAGGAACAGCAGAAGAAGGATGGTGTCGCCGCAGTGTTTATTTGTTTTGCTGTAATGTATATTGGGGTGTCGTAGGGCTGCGAGCGAGGGGGGGGGAGGGTCAGTACTTGCTTGTGGTGTATGTGTGCTTTGTTGTTCATTCTTGGATGTCTGCGTGTGTGTAAGTATTTGTGAATGAAATGTGAGTAAGACGAGTGTTAATGTAAGTGCAAGAAAGGTAATTTGTAAAAGTACATGACATCTGTTATTGTTTTCTCTTACCTTTCTTGAGCGTGGGCGGGTTACATGTGCTGTCGGCCTAGAGCGAACTGTCATGGCGCGGAAATGGCGTGTATATAAATATGTAAATGATGATGTGTGAAAGTCAATATTGGCTAAAAAGAGGTGATAAATACTAAAAACATATAATGTGCTATGTTTTATTTCAATCTGAATGATTAATAAAATTAAAAAGCATATGTTCTGATGTGTTCCACTAAGCTTAACGGAAGAGGGGAGGGGAGGGGGGAAGATACGTCCGTCCGACACGGTGTCCAATATCCAAATATTATATATATATAATCAAATATATGTATATGTATACGCATATATATATATATATATATATATATATATATATATATATATATATATTTATATATATATATATATATGTATATATTTATGTATGTATATCTATTTATATAAATACATATATCTATTTATTTACGGAATAATAATCGCGAAAACTATAATGATATTTCAGCAGTTTCGTAACTCAAGAAATGACTATGTGACACACACTCACATACACACGCAATGATAAATTATCCGAATATTCAATTATTTTTCATTGAATATATATATATATCTGATATATATATATATATATATATATATATATATATATATATATATATATATATATATATATATATATATATACATAAATATATATATGTACATATATATATATATATATATATATATATATATATATATATATATATATATACATAAATATATATATGTACATATATATATATAAATATATGTATATATATGTATATATATATACATATATATAAATATATATGCCTATATATATATATATATATATATATATATTTATGTATATATATATGTATATATATATATATATATATATATATATATATATATATATATATATATATATATATATATATATATATATATATATATATATATATATATATATATATCAGTTTTTTTAGAATACGATAAAGAGCAAGCAGAATAATCGAAATGAGTTTTATATACTGTTCCGTAACTCATTTTCAAGCTTTGACACACACACACACACACATATATATATGCGTATGTGTGTGTGTGTGTGTATGTGTGTGCGTGTGTGTGTGTGTGTCTGTGTGTGTGTGTGTGTGTGTGTGTGTGTACACACATATATATATATATATATATATATATATATATATATATATATATATATATATATATATGTATGTATGTATGTATGTATATATACACCTATTAGTATCTC
>NC_091558.1:30804765-30812675 GCF_042767895.1 Penaeus vannamei | reverse complement strand
TTGGAACCATAGAACTACACAAGTATGTTGTCGACTTCCACGTATTCCGTTGCCAAGAAAATAAATCTGATGAAGATGACATGATTACTAAGTGGGGCCTGGCGTTTGCTTAATTAAGGGGAAGACTATCTCTCTTATATATCGTCTTCCCGGAGTTGTTTATTATCATTGTCGAGCTACATGTTAAGTGTTATTGCAACTGATTCCAAAATAATGATTTTTTCTTTAATTTCATACATATCAGTGTCTGATATATTTTATATTGTATTTGTTTACGCTTCAGTGTGTAGATGTGCGTTCATGCGTGCGTGTGGTGCATTCCTCTTTGTAATATATATGATTGACGTGTTCTATTTTTAGCATGATTAGCGCCCTTGCCCCTCATACTTGTCACTTTGTCAGTCAAATGGGAATTTCCGCAGCTTAATTATTTTTGGCTTCCCGGTCAGCTGTGCGAGTTGGAACACTGAGCCTGAAATACCTGGGGGGTATTTTTAATCGAGAAAAGTACATTTTCGTTTGCGTCTGCGATTTCCTGTTCAGCTAATCCGTTTCCAGTGCTCTCGGGGTCTTACCTCTAACCTTATTTACTGATGCCTGACGCATTTGTTTTATTTCGAAACAAATGGAATGCACAACATTTTCAAAGCAACGGCTGATGTATATAGTAATACAGTCTGAGCATTTTCTTAAATAAGTAAATAATCCACGTCGACTGTCACGTTAATGGGCCCCAAATTCTGGTAAGAAGTATACTGTAGACATAATACTTCCCGTTTCCTCTCTTCTCTTTTTCGTATTTCATGTTATCGGTATTACATCAGTTTTTCTTGCGACATTCCTCTATGCCATATCGTTCATGTTTACTTCTTTGTCCTTTTCGCAACATTTCCTTATTAATTTTCGTTCCTCCCTTTTCCGTTTGCTTATAGTTATCTATATTCTTCATCAAGACCTTCCTTATCTCAACAAGTCTCCCTTCTTTTCCGTCCAATCCGAAAATATATAACCATCACCTACCATGTGAACGTTTACAGTAACCGTGGTTGGTAACATTATGCAAACCTTGGCACTAGTTCTCCACAAAATATACTTCTCTGAACTCTAGATAATTTGAAAGGGGAAAAGAGGCCTATTGAAGGCGAAGATATCCCCTTTTGATCTGTTAGGATTGGGGCGCATGCTGTCTTGCATTCGACAGAGAAATGCACGGAACAAACAGGTAAAGATGCTCCTGCTTCAATAAAGTGAAAGTGTTGCAGAATGAAACTTACACTAATACAATAAGAATAACCGCTATAGCACAGTAGCATAGTGCAGTAAAAAAAGTAAATGAATTAAATAAAAAAGAAAGAAAAAACGGAAATAGTTTCCAATAAAACGACTGTGGAAAGGTATTGCCAAATATGAACACGCCTCTTTTCAAGGTTCATTAAAATGAATTCAATCTGAGCGCAGAGTACAAATGGCCACTTGTAGCCAAGATTTTTGTGCCGCACTGGACAGTCGCAAAGTGCGATCGCCGAGGAGCAAGCCGCAGATGCATTGTTGACAGCGAGGCGCACACTATAGGTCATTCTTCGCTGCTACGAAGTTATTACCCTTTTGCACTGATACTTCTACGTTGTATATGATTTGTACCCTTTCTGCTATTTATAACGACTCTTTATGGCCATTCATATCCATGTTACGTAGATTATTCACAGATGATATTCTTTTGAACTTTAGCAATTAGCACTATTCAGTAAGTAGACAAAATGCAACAAACAAAAGATAAACGAAGAAATACGAGAAAGATGCTATCCTTCTGTCAGTATCCTAAGGAGAAACATTAACACGTGTAAGATATCTTATAGATTCTTATAAACTTATGTTTGTATGTGGCTTATAAACATTTAATTAAATATACTTATCAGTCTCAAGTGTATCAGCAACATGTTTCCGCCAAGTGATGACGGGTGCCACGTGCGTGTAGTGATCCAGTCGGCCGAGAAATCACACTAGACGCAGTAAAACCAGAATATATATATATATATATTTTATATATATATATATATATATATATATATATATATATATATATATATATATATATATATATATATATATATATATATATATATATATAAAAGGGCGCTTCCCGCGGTATCGGGAGGCGGGGAGGATCCCGACGAGAGAGAGAAAAAGGAAACTACAGTAATTCTTTATTAAAACTGGGTGTAGACTGTCTCCTTTCGTGTTCCGTACGGCCATCTTCACAGTGCAGGCCGCAGTTGAGAAGTGATAATATGCTAAAATGAGTGATTATGAGGGTTCTGTATTTGTACATCATCATATATATGTATATCTGGGCCACAACGTTTAAATAAGAATTCTTGGAAATATTCTTACGGACCAATAATTTACCACGATCTGTTTAATTCTTTTTACTGGCCTCATAATCTACAA
Organism: Penaeus vannamei; assembly: GCF_042767895.1. Classification (NCBI taxonomy): domain Eukaryota; kingdom Metazoa; phylum Arthropoda; class Malacostraca; order Decapoda; family Penaeidae; genus Penaeus; species Penaeus vannamei. Next base: position 30,810,227 of record NC_091558.1, on the reverse strand, counting down.
ATATCTTATTACTCCTTTACCCCTTTATTTTACTTATCGTATGTCGTGGCTGTGGAAAACAACGATGAATCCGTGGAGGGGCAACAAACACATAGGCTGAGCAGGTCGTTTATTTCCTGTCAGCGCCGGAGCCTCACTGACTCCGCGCTGACTCATCTGGCCGCGCGCCGTTTTCTTGGCGACTCACCTGAGCAGCGGCACAGGTGATTCAACGAGCCTAAGGGGGTCGTCAGGCTGCCCGCTGTACTTCACGGTTTTACAAGGCTTAGGAATAATTAATGAAGTGATTTTAATTGTTGATTCAGTGCATGCGCGCCTCCTCAAGGCGAGGCCCAAGAGCTGTCGTTTGGCGGCCAGACGGGGCTTCGTTGCTATCTTGTCCCTGAATAGTTTTATATGAAAAATGAAGTAACAGTAAAAAATTAAATCTAGTAAAATACTTAATACCTTACTTTATTCTCGTAAGACTTGCAATGAAAAAGTTGGATAAAAATGCAAATAAGTTATAACATACTGAACATACTGAGGGGCGGGGGGAGGGGGGAGAAGTTACAGCACAACACAAAATGAATATTTTAGTATTTTTTTCTTTTAAAGGAAAATACTAAAATAATTATTTATACTAGACTTCATTACACGACTACAATTATCAATCAAATGACGTCACCAGGGACCGCAGCCACAAGGAATGGACTAAAAGGGAAAGTCAAAAGCGAATTCCATTAATCTGTACTGGACGTGAGGTACTCCACTATGTTGCGAGAGTCCAGACTAGGCGAGCCTCCCCTGTTGACAGCGCCTTAGTTCAGCACCATATGTGAGTCTTTGACAGCCACCTGGAGCATTTTATTTGTTTTTAAATGAATTAATTTAGCTTTCTTTTAATGACCTCGTTTTTATTCTCAATCATGGCGGTTATAAAAGTTTTAATTAAACTTTAATCTATTTTATCTTACTTTGTTATTTAATAAACATTGTGCGACAAGACTCACACGAGTTGATAAAAGCCACTGTCTTGCCGCGCTTCACTCTCTTGGCTGGGTATTCCGCTGCCAGAAGCCTCCTTGATGTTTTTCTCGAGACCAACGAGAGAGAGATTATTTTCATTCTTTGTAAGAGGCCAGATTGGATGTGATATATGAATCGTACATTTTTGAGAATATACAGACTGAGCGGATCTCAGGTTTCCCTTTGGACTTTTTGGTTTCGTTTTTATTCTTGGTTTTAGTCCTTTTACGTTTTATTTGTTTTATTTTACTTGATTTTAAAGAAGGGTGGACATAATTTTTAAACAAGGAAATAATGCTGATAAGATGGACTAATAAAATGGAAAAAAAGAGAATAATCAGACAATGATAACATGACAAAAGTTCACTATAATGATAATAATCAAATAAGAAAGATAATTATGATTGTCTAAAGTCAATTAAAGTAATTGAAGTCTTTGTTTGCATTAAGTGGAAGGGCTTCAGAGTCGTGATGGGTGGGTCATGCTGCAAGACACGCCTGCTACCCTGTCCGTAAATTGCACTATGCAAGTCCCGCGTTGTAGTTTGCAAGGGTCTCAGCTGGGAAAAACACTATATATATGTATATATATATATATATATATATATATATATATATTATATATATATATATATATATATATATATATATATATACATAATCACTTTTACAAGAAACACAGGAAAAAAATCAAAAATACGCTTCCTACATTCCCTAGGTAATTTATATGTGAAATCATGTACGAAATAATTGCATATGATATAATTATCTATTATTTACCTATTATTGTTGCTTTAATGGGGATTTACAACCTATAATACTGGTCGAAAAAATGATCGTTCTCCAGTCGGACGGGTATCATGCGCGTCCCATTTTCAGCTAAATGGGGATATCGGGCTTTGCCTCGGGTGTCTTTGCACCCGCGGATCCGGTGGTTAACTCTGTGGGGCCACGTAGCCAATTTCAATTCATATCATGGAATATGCGTAGTATTAAGCCTAGGCTGAGTGACCTAGAGTTTTATATTCGTAAATCTAATATTGATGTGATTTGCGTGCAAGAACCTTTTGCTGCTGCTGCTAAAATGAAAATTGCACCTTCAATTAAGGGATATCATTCTTATGTGAATACAGCCATGACATATGTCAACATGTGAAGGTAACATTGCCACATAAATTAGTTAAAAAATCCGAGAACACTGATGTTCCATCATTTAAAAAATCAGACTGCCTCTGGGTATTTTTCAGTATATAATATATATGCCAGATCGTCAAAATTTCTGGCTAGTTCTTTACCCAATTTTCACAACCAAGGCACGTTATGCATGGGCGACCTTAATGCAAGGCACCCACACTTTGGAGACAGCCAGCGTAATAGTAATGGGGAAGAATTCAAACATTTCATTAATAGTAGATCACTGACAGTATATGACACAGAGATAGAAACTCATTTGAGAGTTAGCAGGTTAGATTATGTATTTGGCAGAAATCTAGTTCATGGTAATGTCTGTACTTCACTGGTTGTGAAAGGCAAGGCAACAGACCCTGGCGAGGATGGCATTACTTACAGTGTTCTTCGCCTCATTGCGCAAGTGCCAGGTAACCCACTCTTACACCTGTATAGACTATGCTCCTGGACTAAAAGTTTAATCATCCCAAGACCCAAATCCAACACTGACAAATACAGACCAATTTCCTTGACCTCCTGTCTGTGCAAAGTATTTGAGAGAATAATTCTGAACAGACTCATGTACCGTATACATGCTAAGTTATCCCCCAGACTGTATGGATTTCTCCCAGGACGTAGCAGTCAGCATTGTTTTGCAGAATACTTAACAATCTCAATACCAGGCATGCAAACCGTGTTTCTTGATCTTCAATCTGCCTTTGATATTGCAAACAGAGAAATGATCCTTGAGCAACTAGCTAGCTTTGGTATTCAAGGAAAACTGTTAACATGTATTCAAATGTATCTATCCAATCGATCACCTCAGGTTTTCTTTAGGGGTGTTAAGAGTACTCATACAAAAGTGTTTGAACTCGGCACACCTCAGGGAGGCGTACTTAGTCCCATGCTATTTAACATCCTAATGCATAGATTACTAGGCGATATACCACTTAAGGGCAATGACTCCAATTATTTGCTATGCCGATGATATTTGCATTAAATCCTCACCCGAGGAGAGAATGCAACAGATCAGCAAAGGTGCTCTCAACAAGGGCTACAGAAGTGTGGCTTGATCATATCGACTGAAAAAAACAAGGCACTTAACCCTGAAAACAATCCCTCTGTAAGGATTCGTCAATGACGTTGAGCTAGATCTCTGTCACCAATACAAATATCTCGGGGTGGCTGTTAATGATGCAGAGTTCATACAAAACCTGAAGAAAAGGCTGTGGGAACTGGCTGAAGCCACTTAGAACACTTGTCAGCAAAAGACCATGGCATTAATGTCAATATTGCTAGACTCTTACCTATCTTACATATGGTCGGCCATAGATTATCATGCATTGATCCTAATATTATTCAAGGAATCAGAGTTAGCTAGTTTAGAAATTGTACAAAATGAGGCCATGAGGATTATTCTCGGTGCCCCTAAAACAACGAGGATTGTGAATATGAGAACAGAACTTAGTTTGCCGTCTGTCTATAAAAGAATATCATACATAAACACCACATTTAGCGTCAAAGCAATAAGAGAACCCCTCTATTGTACAGAGTTCCAAGGACAGCTAAACATAGACTACCGGATCTAACTTTGACAACATCGATTCACATACTCAATCCATGGGTACAAGTAACATGTAAACACTTACCTCAGCTGAACATATCCACATAACTAAGACCCTACATGGACGTTCTGCTCCACCAAATGGAAAAAATGTCGGACCCAAGTGTATTAGCTTGACTGCCCCCGAAAAAGACAGTGCCCCCCCTACTGTGTAAGCAGTATGCTTTAGCAATTATCAGTGAGCACCTTGAACCTATGCCCAATGCGTATGAATGCTACACTAGTGGATCCTTGCAGTCTGGGAGTAGAGCAGGATGCGCTTTTGTCGTATATGTAAACAATATTTTGCAGCACCAGGATTGTAGGCGGGTTCATGACTGAGCTAGCACTACGCAAACTAGGTTGGCAGGAATGCTCACCCTTTCAATTTCTATCAAGTCAAGGCTCACAGAGTGCTCTCCAGGCACTGAACACACTAGACAAAGGTACAGGGAAATATTGTAAATGGCATAAAGGACATAAATGTGTATCTCGTGCCAAAGAACGAGGCCATGATATACGTTTTGTGTGGATACCAGCGCATGTTGGAATCCCCCAGGCATGATCATGCTGACCGCCCTGAACAAAATCAGCATGTGACAAGCAAAAGCGTTGATATAGATCTTGGAGTAACTCTTGCTAGGATTTCACACATAATTAAAAAATTTCCTTCAAAGAGGACTTGTCTGACGCTTAATTTTCAACGGCCTGAAAGCTGCTGGCATAAAGCACTATGGCCGGTTTTATGCAAGATGTATTCATCTATGGTTTATACAAAACAAGAACAAGACAATGTGATATTGTGACTGCAAGAATCAGGCTGGGATATAGATTGTACTGGCAGGTCAGTACAGCCTGTAATGTTGAAGAAACCAAGTGTAAATTATGCAATGAAGAATATAATCGAACATTTGTACATTATGTCTCAGAGTGCCATGTAATACAGCCTTTCAGACCACCTAGCATGGGGTATGGAGAACTATGTAACTACTTTATATCATCTGATGTCATGGAAGATATACTTATGCTGTATCCTAAATTTGGAATGTAGTATCCCATGACTACACATATCAAATGTTGCATTGCCTTTCCACGCCCAAGCCATATGACAGCTTGATAGATGAGAGTAGATAAATTACTGATTGTTTTCTTTTAAATTATATATTTTAGACCGTAACTCAATTTATGATCTAGGTTTACACTGTAATACTATTATATAGTGCTTTGACCATGCATCAAATGTACCACAGCTTGCCCACGCCTGTGCAGTTAGCCAGGGAGGTAAATAAAGGACTAAACTAAAAACTTCCTATTAAAGACGGTATACAAGTACAGGGCAGTGTAAAAATATTATAATCTGTAGGGACATATAGATCATTTTTTGAAACCAAAAGTTATGGACAGATTTTATCATTTTCATTATATTTTTGTTTTTTTGCCTGAATTGTATCTTAGCCTAACTAATAAAATAACCATAAAATTTTGGTGGTGATCCGGATCATCTAGCAATCTTACCCACCATTTGGGGGTGGGAAGGTTTGCATTTTTGAAATGTTTTGCTCATAGATCAAAACTATATATGATGAAAACATAAAGAATATAAAATACTCCATATGAACAGCATATGTTGTTATTTGCATGAAAAGAGAAACTTCTTTATTATTGTTTTTTGGACACGCCAGAT
>NC_091558.1:30792265-30797265 GCF_042767895.1 Penaeus vannamei | reverse complement strand
AATAATTAAGATAATAGCTCTTATAATGATTATATTAAGGATAATTATGGCAATAATTACTATAATGATAATGATGTTAATACTATTAATGATAATAATGATGATAATAATCATGAGGTCTATCCATAATGAAAAAAGGATAAAAGTATAAAACTCCCCAAAGTCGAAAAAAACACGGCTGAAATCTAGTGATATATAGCCTTTTGAGAATATATTTCGAAAAAAACCCCTCTTCTTCGAGTTTATTGGATGATTATAATTATTTCTGCAATAATTCGGCTAATTATGATGATTTTCATGATAATCCCATTAATTATGACGATGATAATGATAATTATAACGACATTAATTAGGATAACTATGATATTAATTAGGATAATTATTACACTAATTAGGATAATTATAATAAAATGATAATTATAATGATAATTTGCGTAATTAATACACAATATTAGCAATCATCAACAATACTCTAATGATTTTCATGATAATAACCATAAGACTTTCGACAATGATAATAATTAGAAATATTAGTGATAGTAGAAATAATCATATCATGGCTATTATTGTTATTATAATTATTACTGTTGGTGTTATTATTTCTAAAATCATCATTATTTTTATTATCATTATAGAAATAATTATAAGGAAGAAAATGACATTAATAATTAAGATAATAGCTCTTATAATAATTATATTAAGGGTAATCATGGTGATAATTACTATAATGATGATAATGATGATGTTAATGCTATTAATGATAATAATGATGGTGATAATAATCATAAAGCCCATCCATAATGAAAGAAAGGCAAAAAGTATAAAAAATCCCCAAGTCGAAGAACGGAGAAATCTAGCCATATATAGACATGAGGATAGGGTCGAAAAAAACCTTTTTCGAGTTTATGGGATGATTATGATGATTTCTGTAATAATTCGGCTAATTATGATGAATTTTCATGATAATCCCATTAATAATGACGATAATAATGATAATTATGACATTAATTAGGATAATTAAGACATTAAATAGGTTAAATATAATAAAATGATAATTATAATAATTTGCGTAATTAATGCAATATTAGCAACCATCAACAATACTCTAATAATTTCCTGATAATAACAATAAGACTAACGATAATGATAATAACTAGAAATAATGATAGTAGAAATAATCATAGTATCGCTATTATTGTTATTATAAATTTATTACTGTTGTTATTATTTCTAAAATTATCATTATTGTTATTATCATTATAGAAGTAGTTATAATGAGGAAAATGACATTAATAATTAAGATTATAGCTCTTATATTAATGATTATATTAAGGGTAACTATCGGGTAATTATGGGATAATTATAATAAAATGATAATTATAATGATAATTTCGTAATTAATGCAATAATAGCAATCATCAACAATACTCTAACGATTTTCATGATAATAACAATAAGACTAACGATAATGATAATAATTAGAAATAATAATGATAGTAGAAAAATCATAATATCGCTCTTATTGTTATTATAATTATTACTGTTGTTGTTACTATTTCTAAAATTATCATTATTGTTATTATCATTATAGAAATAGTTATAATGAGGAAAATGACATTAATAATTAAGATGATAGCTCTTATAATGATTATATTACGGGTAATTATGGCGATAATCACTATAATAACGATAATGATAATGTTAATACTATTAATGATAGTAATGATGATAATAATCATAAAGCCCATCCATAATGAAAAAAGGCTAAAAAGTATAAAAATCCCCAAAGTCGAAAAAACGGCGAAATCTAGCGATATATAGCCTTTTAAGAATCATGGTCGAAAAACCCACCTTTTCGAGTTTATGGGATAGTTATAATGATTTCTGCAATAATTCGGCTAATTATAATGATTTCCGCGATAATCCCATTAATAATTTAATTTAATTAAATATACTTATCAGTCTCAAAGTGTATCAGCAACATGTTTCCACTTAGTGATGACGGGTGCCACGTGCGTGTAGTGTTCCAGTCGGCCGAGAAATAACACTAGACGCAGTAAAACCAGAATATATATATATATATATATATATATATATATATATATATATATATATATATATATATATATATTATATTATATTATATATATATATATATATATATATATATATATATATATATATATATATATATATATATATATATACATGAAAGGGCGCTTCCCCGCGGTATCGGGAAGCGGGGAGGATTCAGACGAGAGAGAGAAAAAGGAAACTACAGTAATTCTTTATTAAAACTGTAGGTGTAGACTGTCTCCTTTAAATTGTTCCGTACAGCCATCTTCACAGTGCAGGCCGCAGTTGAGAAGTGATAATATGCTAAAAATGAGTGATTGTGAAGGTTATGTATTTGTACATCAACATATATATGTATATCTGGGCCACAACGTTTGAATAAGAATTCTTGGAAATATTCTTACGGACCAATAATTTACCACGATCTGTTTAATTCTTTTTACTGGCCTCACAATCTACAAATATCTTATTACTCCTTTACCCCTTTATTTTACTTATCGTATGTCGTGGCTGTGGAAAACAACGATATGAATCAGAACGGAGGGGCAACAAACACATAGGCTGAGCAGGTCGTTTGGCTTTTCCTGTCAGCGCCGGAGCCTCACTGACTCCGCGCTGACTCATCTGGCCAACGCGCCGTTTTCTTGGCGACTCACCTGAGCAGCGGCACAGGTGATTCAACGAGCCTAAGGAGGTCGTCAGGCTGCCCGCTGTACTTCACGGTTTTACAAGGCTTAGGAATAATTAATGAAGTGATTTTAATTGTTGATTCAGTGCATGCGCGCCTCCTCAAGGCGAGGCCCAAGAGCTGTCGTTTGGCGGCCAGACGGGGCTTCGTTGCTATCTTGTCCCTGAATAGTTTTATATGAAAAATGAAGTAACAGTAAAAAATTAAATCTGGTAAAATACTTAATACCTTACTTTATTCTCGTAAGACTTGCAATGAAAAAGTTGGATAAAAAATGCAAATAAGTTATAACATATACTGAACATACTGAGGGGCGGGGGGAGGGGGGAGAAGTTACAGCACAGCACAAAATGAATATTTTAGTATTTTTTTCTTTTAAAGGAAAATACTGGTTTTAGTCCTTTTACTTTTTATTTGTTTTATTTTACTTGATTTTAAAGAAGGGTGGACATAAATTTTAAAAAAGGAAATAATGCTGATAAGATGGACTGATAAAATGGAAAAAAAGAGAATAATCAGACAATGATAACATGACAAAAGTTCACTATAATGATAATAATCAAATAAGAAAGATAATTATGATTGTCTAAAGTCAATTAAAGTAATTGAAGTCTTTGTTTGCATTAAGTGGAAGGGCTTCAGAGTCGTGATGGGTGGGTCATGCTGCATGACACGCCTGCTACCCTGTCCGTGAATTGCACTATGCAAGTCCCGCGTTGTAGTTTGCAAGGGTCTCAGCTGGGAAAAACACTATATATATATATATATATATATATATATATATATATATATATATATATATATATATATATATATATATATATATATAAAATCACTTTTACAAGAAGCACAGGAAAAAAAATCGAAAAATACGTTTCCTACATTCCCTAGGTAATTTATATGTGAAATCATGTACGAAATAATTGTATATGATATAATTATCTATTATTTACCTATTATTGTTGCTTTAATGGGGATTTATAACCTATAATACTGGTCGAAAAAATGATCGTTATCCAGTCGGACGGGTATCATGCGCGTCCCATTCTCAGCTAAATGGGGATATCGGGCTTTGCCTCGGGTGTCTTTGCACCCGCGGATCCGGTGGTTAACTCTGCGGGGCCACGTAGCCAATTTCAATTCATATCATGGAATATGCGTAGTATTAAGCCTAGGCTAGGTGACCTAGAGTTTTATATTCGTAAATCTAATATTGATGTGATTTGCGTGCAAGAACCTTTTGCTGCTGCTGCTAAAATGAAAATTGCACCTTCAATTAAGGGATATCATTCTTATGTGAATACAGCCATGACATATGTCAACATGTGAAGGTAACATTGCCACATAAATTAGTTAAAAAATCCGAGAACACTGATGTTCCATCATTTAAAAAATCAGACTGCCTCTGGGTATTTTTCAGTATATAATATATATGCCAGATCGTCAAAATTTCTGGCTAGTTCTTTACCCAATTTTCACAACCAAGGCACGTTATGCATGGGCGACCTTAATGTAAGGCACGCACACTTTGGAGACAGCCAGCGTAATAGTAATGGGAAAGAATTCAAACATTTCATTAATAGTAGATCACTGACAGTATATGACAGACATAGAAACTCATTTGGGAGGTGGCAGGTTAGATTATGTATTTGGCAGAAATCTAGTTCATGGTAATGTCTGTACTTCACTGGTTGTGAAAGGCAAGGCAACAGACCCTGGCGAGGATGGCATTACTTACAGTGTTCTTCGCCTCATTGCGCAGGTGCCCAGGCAACCCACTCTTACACCTGTATAGACTCAGCTCCTGGACTAAAAGTTTAATCATCCCAAGACCCAAATCCAACACTGACAAATACAGATAATTTCCTTGACCTCCTGTCTGTGCAAAGTATTCCAGAGAATAATTCTGAACAGACTCATGTACCGTATACATGCTAAGTTATCCCCCAGACTGTATGGATTTCTCCCAGGACGTAGCAGTCAGCATTGTTTTGCAGAATACTTGGCAATCTCAATAACCAGGCATGCAAACCGTATTTCTTGATCTTCAATCTGCCTTTGATATTGCAAACAGAGAAATGATCCTTGAGCAACTAGCTAGCTTTGGTATTCAAGGAAAACTGTTAACATGTATTCAAATGTATCTATCCAATCGATCGCCTCAGGTTTTCTTTAGGGGTGTTAAGAGTACTCATACAAAAGTGTTTGAACTCGGCACACCTCAGGGAGGCGTACT
>NC_091558.1:30762436-30769936 GCF_042767895.1 Penaeus vannamei | reverse complement strand
CCTTCTCTTACGCGAGGTTTTCTCTTCTTGCTCTCGCGCAGTTCCACGGCAGCGAAACAGAAGAGAGGTGCTGCCAAATCCCACCTCACAAGAAGCGGCGACAGAAAATCATTTTCCATTGTGCCGGTCCCGCTTCGAGTCCGGTATATCAGACCCTATTTTTGCCTCCTATCGAGAAGGGGAATAGCTCTTCGACGCTAAAACAGTATATTGTTTTTATGTGGGGTGTATCTGAGTGAGTAAATGTGGCATACACACAAACACTCATCCTTATAGACACCCATGCACACATACGGTACATAAACACAGGTATCTTTCATATTTAATTAAGCCATTCCGGGAGAGAAAGGGGCGGGGTACCTACAAAATACACACATATTCATGGACTTATGTCACAACTCATGAAATATTCATATTCTCATTAGAAATACACAGCATAGGAAAAACACTCTTTAGAGAAGAATTTGGTAGCAATGTATTTGCTAGTAAACACCTTACATCTTCCTGAGTAGATGATAATGAAAAATATTCCTGATATTTCGATTTTCTAACTGATGTTGCAGTTGAAATGAATATCCGAGCGCTCACAGGATTAAAACGAAACGCATGTAGTAATGTCTGTTTCCAGGAGACTGAATACGAACCTAACACTGCTTAATGGTGAATATTGCATCCATTCACCGTATTAGAGCCTTCAGTGTACAGTTAACGGGAAGATTCTGCATGACTTGATAAAGTGTAGAAGCTGTTTCCATGTTTATTTATTCGTATTTAAAGAATATTCATTCTGTGATATTATGTATTAAGTTTGTGTTATACTTTCTTCGATGGGACATTCTGTGGGTATGGTAATGTGTCATTTTCGGTTTTATTAAATAGTTTTTTAACTGTATAATCATCCTTACGTGTTATTATTTTATTGATATACTCATATCATAATTATGTACCTCGATAACACTGAAAATATCTTGTGTTGTTGCAACTTGCTTAATTCCATTCCATAGTAGAACAAAAGGCAAGTTTCCTAAATGTGTACAGTTTTTTTTTTTTTTTTTTTTTTTTATCAAATAATGGACACCCGTGTCAACAGGTCCTCGGCTTTCGATTCCGAAATAGGAGATAGGATGTAGGCCTGGCGAGTCAATCGTCTAGTTTGTTATGGCTCGGGCCGGGCGAGCATTATAGAGGCAGGATTGGTTCGGTTCCTCTATCACCAATAGGACTGCGTGGCTGCCTGCTGTACTTTCTTCTTACATTTGCGCTGGGATATGCCTTTGGCAAGCACCTTTGAAGCTTCATCAATTATCCTTTTGATTCTCTAGATTTGGGAACATTATGACATAGCATCGTCACATGTAACTCCTTATAAAGGTTTTTGATTCTACTTCGAAGTTTCCACCCACTGCTGTAAAACAATCGTTCTTACGGACTATTCTCAGTTCTTAATTAGAGCTACGTTGTTTGTTATTCCTCCAGGGACAATGTAAATGGCGAGACTGTCTCGTTCTGTTTATATGAAGATAATTGCTTTCTCAATATCTTCTTTGAGATTATTAAGTTTTGCATATATAAGTATTTTAACTATTCAGATAGCATACTGAACGCTTTTTCAGGGACTTTTATCTCTTTTATTCCTTTGTACTTCGTAAGCATATTGACATGTGCCTAAGTACCCCTACGATAAAGGATATTTTTCTTTACTACGAAATCTGTACGTGGAGAAAATATACAAAGATTTTATGCTAATACTAACAGCGATATATTGTTACACATTTATAAATTTGTATCATGGAAAAAGAGCTTAGATGTTGGTTACTCTCCTAATCAAGAGATTTGTCGCAGACGTGTTCCAAAAGTATTAGGTATACATTGGTCTACAGTGTAATGTACTAGAGTTGTTATTTGAGATGTGCAGATTTAGCCCTCCGCTGCCATCGAATGATATTACTGGTAACTGAAGCTGTCTATTCAGAAAGAGAGAGAGAAAAAAAAATATATATAACACACATACATGCACGCTCGGACGCTCGCGCGAACGCACGACCGCACACACACGCACAAACACACACACAGACACACTCACTCACTCACTCACTCACTCACTCACTCACTCACTCACTCACACACACACACACACACACACACACACACACACACACACACACACACACAATACATACACACATAACACACCCACATAAGAGCGCGCACGGTACATAGATCCACGTGCATGAACTTTCGTGATTAACCGAGTTTCACATGTACACATAATATACACACGCAAACTTCATTAACCACTCCTCCTCTGCCGTTGCTCTCATCCACCGTTCGCCGTGACGTTTAAGTGCTGCTTGGGAGAGCTCTCACAATCCCCCCTGATGCCAAATACCAAGTAACTACCACACTTTACGGTGATCCTTGACATGCGTGGCGTCCAGGAGGAAGTGAAGGTGATTCTGGTGTGAATTGTCTTTATTTTCATTCTTAAGTTTCTTTGACGTTGACGTGCTGTTCCCAAGCCATAAATTCTATATATGTAGAGGCCTTTATTATTAATATTTGCACTGATCTGATAATGACGATGAGGATGAAAATATTAATGACAGTGATATTAATTGTAACATTAATAATGATAATCATCATTATTATTAATGTCATTATAATTTATCTATCTATTTATCGATATATGATATATCTATCTATCGATCCATCTATGTATATATATATATATATATATATATATATATATATATATATATATATATATATATATATATATATATATATATATATATATATATAGACATATTTGTATATATATATATATATATATATATATATATATATATATATTATATATATATTTTATATATATATATATATATATATATATATATATATATATATATATATGTATATATATATATATATATATACGTATATATACTTTTGTATTGGTATCGGTATTTCTGTAGCTACTCAGTAACAGTACCGTTTTATTGGTATCGCTTGGGTATTTATTCTCAAGATGTATCGAATAAAATCAACTATTTGATACATTGATACAATTACATAACTCTCTATCTCTCTCACTCTTTCTCTCTCTGTCTCTTTCTTCCTCGCTCCCCCTCCCTTCCCTTCCTCCCTCTCCCCCTCTCTCTCTCTCTTCAACTGTCTCTGCAGTTCCCTTGCATTCATAATCAACTCTATCAAGACTAAGTATTTTCCAGATCTCATAAATTGTCATACATTCCAAGATTAGGGAGACAAATTATATCAAAAACTGACTCCTCTAACTATGTTATGATGATTGCACCCTACCTCATTTCCCGCAATTATTCAAAACATCAGGGAATGTTGGCTGGAGCGCTTAGGACCTTTACTATATATAAGTAACAGATACACAGGTGCTTCCCTAAGAGTCCTAAGGTTGATGTACATTTCCCTTGTTAGTTCCATGATAGACTATGCGAGCCCGTTTTTGGTATGTTGCCTCAACATGCTCTCAAACCCCTTGAAGTCTTACAGAACAAGACAATGAGATTCATTCTTGGTTGCCCAATGACTGCTAAAGCTTTTTGGTATGAGAAAAGAGCTCAACCTCACGTCAATTCACAGTCGCATTACTCTTCAACAAAAGACTCGGCATCATATTTCTGCAGCTTTAATCCAAATCACAAATTTCCCTTGCATTGTCTTATGAGATTAATAGTAGCGCTCAACAAGTGCAAGGGACTATCTCCTCTTTTCTTTGGGCATGACGAGACGAATTATACATACATACCTACATATGTGTGTGTGTGTGTGTGTGTGTGTGTGTGTGTGTGTGTGTGTGTGTGTGTGTGTGTGTGTGTGTGTGTGTGTGTGTGAATGTTGACCTATGCAGTATGTGGTATGAACGCATCTTTCAGTTAATGTTTGTTATTGCGTTGTAGAAGTCATCAAAATATCAACGTATGGTTTTGAAAAACACTTTTCTGCTGCCGTGACGTTTTGCAGTGCATAAGACATCCTTCTCTGATGTTTATATATCAGTTTGGATATTTTCTTGCAGTAAAGTATCGGCGATACATATTGTAAGGTGGTCTTGGATGCTGCATCTCATCCTCTCCGCTCTCCCGCTCTGACTGCCGTGTTGGAGGATTGTCTCGCATGTCTCACCTCGGTTTTGGATTGTTTTTTCTCTCGTTTTTATTTACTTTTATTGTTTTATTTTAGTTTCCCCTTTTTATTGTGTGTTTTCTCTGAGTGTTTTTATTTATGATTTAACAACGAGACATTTTTATGACCCTTTTATCTTCAGCTTTTATTCATTTTAGTTTTTTTAACATTCAATAAAGTTTTAAGGTCTCGTTTTTACTTAGTTTTCATTTTAAGTTGTAGGGGAAGCATTTTTACATACAGTGCTTATTCGTTCATTTTAGTTATTGTATTTTATTTTCTTGTGATTTATATTTTATACTTTTAGTTTTATTTTTGTTTGTTTTTACACACAGTTTTAGCTTATTTATTACGAGAATATAATTTTTGTAAATGTTTGGCCTATGACGTCACCGGGGCATTGAAAAAAGAAACAATAAACAGTACGAGTCGAGACGTCAACGAATGTGTTTCGTTACCCTTCCGAAGCTTTGAACCACCGGCAGTGTCGCCATATTTATTGAACTGAACACAGAGACGATCACGGAAGATAATAAGTTAAGTACTGAGATCCTGATATTCTTTGCATAGGAGCTGGACGTGATCCTAAGAACATTTTTATTGAATGATTTGAACATCCTTTTATTTATTTATTTATTTTTAAATGAACTTGGCTGGTTTTTCTCTTTGTTTTATTTGTAACTTTTAACTTTTCAAAGTAGGAAGTCTGAGTGATCTTTTAGTTTTAGTTTTCCTGTTTCGTTGTCACCAGACTCGGGTTTTATATTGTCGTATTTTTTTCTCTTAGGTTTAAGGGGTTTTAAGCCTTCAGTTCTGACGCCAGACTTGCTGGTTTTGTCTTTGTTTTATGGTAAGGCCTTCAGCCAGGCTCTTCACTCTGGAAGTCTTTTCTTTTAGTTTTTGCATACGACAGTTAGTAATTTTAGGTGCCTTTAGCACATATTCTTTTACTTTTGTATTTTTCTTAGATTACTTTTTAGTATGTATTTTACCATATGGTTAGGCTGAACATCAGAAAGTGGTATTCACACTGGAACACCCCTATTCATGATTCAGTCTCCCCCCACGCTACCACTTAAGGGGATTGAATTGACAGGGGTTAACAAGGTCTACTTGCGCCTGTATCCCCCGCCAGCATCAAGGGAGGGCAGAATACTAAGAGTGCCTTGATGAACTGGGACGGGACCCCTGAGTTAGACGGATCACACTACAATATATTGGTATCGGTATCGCTTTACCTGCCTTCAAAGAATAGATTTATCGGAATCGCCTTAGACAAATCTATTACCTATTACAAAGAAAGAAAGTGATAGTGTATACAAAAAGGGAGTTTTTACGAGATGTGAAGCACAGTTTCTTGAACTTTTTTAGAAGTAAATCATACACATAACTCTTCATACATAACCCTTCATAAATTTTCAATTTTGAAAAGCAAACCTGGCACGCATATTTTATAGTGGAAACTTAAACAAATGCAATATATTCT
Source organism: Penaeus vannamei (assembly GCF_042767895.1). Taxonomy (NCBI): domain Eukaryota; kingdom Metazoa; phylum Arthropoda; class Malacostraca; order Decapoda; family Penaeidae; genus Penaeus; species Penaeus vannamei. The sequence continues at coordinate 30,764,289 of NC_091558.1, read as the reverse complement.
CTCTTTTTAAAATAATCATTATATGGAAAACTTCTGCCATATGCACCTGCACTTTAAGACTGCGACCTGCATTTTCTTAAATTCTGCATGTGAAAAAAAGAAATAAATATTCTAATAAAATATAGGCTTCCACACTAAATCACAAATAAATGGACCGGCTAAATTACTATTCAGATATGCTTATTGCATCAAAGATCAAGCGTTTTTATAATCAGTTTTCTGTTCAAGAGACCGTTTACAGATTAAATACTAAAGAAGAGAAATTCAAGTATTTTGCGCAATTTGAAGTGAAGGTTATGCAGTGTTTTGTCATTATATGCTGATATTTCCAAAAAAAAAAAAAAAAAAAAAAAAATCATACTGGACAATGAATTCGTTTGATAATATTATTTGTTCTTTTATTAAAGAGTTTGTATATTCAGATGGCAAATCACTTGCCATTTGTAATATGAGCCATAGTTAACTGCCGTGCGTGTGGGTGTTTTCCTTTAAAAGTTCGACGAACTGAACGAAATTGTAGACCGTTCCGATGAAGGGGGATCGCCTGTGAGTGCCCGATGAAATATTCATGGATGTATGTGTTTTTGTGTGTACATCTAAATATATACTATACATGTTATTGCTCATGTGCCTTTGGAGAATCCAGCGATGTATGTGCAAGTTCATCAACACCCTCCTTTTACCCAGATAGTACATCGTAATGAACACGAGTGTTAATTTCAGACACGTAAACCTTTATATAAGAAAGATCAAGAAACATATACTGCTCCAAAGGTATCATTTAAAGATGCTTAAAAGATTATATAATCCTGCATTTTTCAACTTCTATTTTACAGTTTGTTACACTCTCCCTGATAAGAATTGCAGCCAAGACACCAAACCAGAAGCCCGCACACCCGATTAAAGAACTAGGCTAACTCCATTGATATTACGTATCTATTCAAATCTCCACTAATTGAAAGTAATCCAAAGAATCAAATACACTTAATTCTAACTGAAGTGGTTCTATATCATTGATATATCTGTCAGGGATTCGATCTTAAGCAAATTCCCAGAAAAATAACTGCAATCATAAATGTTTATTTTTTTTTTTTTACCGTAGATTTTACAAAGAAGTTAAATTATTTGTCGCTATCAATTTATGTACATGGCAAACTACTTAATAACATATTTCTACATATGCAATGCAACCTATTCATTCACTTAACTTTTGGTATCATATTATCTATAGACCCTTTATGCAGATGTTATATACCCGCTTTTATTTGCTGTCATTCATTGTTCATGTATATATGATACCCAACATTTATAGTGCAGAATTGCACATTTATATGTATTGAACATTCACCATTTTTTAAATCCTATTTTCAAAAGATAATCGACACCGTTTTGTCCCGGTATAGAGGCTCAGCCCATAATGGACATACGGAGCAGCAGTGTCAGAGCAGTGACCAAATAGCGATTAAAATGAGGAGGGGGCGAAGGAAAAAATACCCGGTGCGAGGAAGAGAAAGAGAGCATTCGCGTCGCCCATTCTGTCCCGCTGACAAATGACTTCATCAAAGACGCAAAGGGGTGAAGTCAGGACTAACTCGAACCTTCATTGGGGTCATAGAGAGAGACTGATGGTCGTCGTTGCCTTGATGATTCGCCGCTTGTCAAGGTCACTTTGTGTTCGTCGAATGGCGGATGTTGTTCAGCAGCAGTATTGTGAATTATACAGTGGGGATCACTAATCTTATAACCGATGATATTAGGGTAGTGGCCCCGAACCTGTTGCTCGCGAGCGCCATAGAAGCGTCCGCAAGAATTGGCTAAAATATGCTCCCGTTTTTTTCTTTCCTTTATGTAGC
>NC_091558.1:30727436-30732436 GCF_042767895.1 Penaeus vannamei | reverse complement strand
TTGATGGAGACCTACAGCACAATCAAAGAGGGGGGGGGGGGCTGAGGACGGGGGGATATGAAGAGGGATGAAGTAGGATGGAAAGCGTTAAAATGAGATATAAAATGCCTAAGGAAGCAGGGAGAGTGTCATGGAGTGGAAAGAGCAGGTAGGGGAAGAATGGCTCGGAGGCAAAGGAGAGGATGAGCAGGAGGAGAAGGAAGAGAGAGGAGGAGGAGTGATTAGAAGGAGGAGGAATAGGAGGAGTAGACAGAGGAAGAGGAAGAGGGGGGGGGGGGAGAAAAGAGGTTGTTGAAGGAAGGAGAAAATGAAAAGGAGGAGGAAAGGAAAATGAGGGGAGTAGAACGAAGAAGGATGAAGACGAGAAGGAGGAACATGAAAGGGAAGGAGAGGAGAGAAAAGCGGGAGAGAGCATGGAGAGGGAGGAGGGGGCTAAGTAGGAGTGAAGGGAAGGTGGGGGTGAAGCCATGAGGGGAGGGCTAGAGAGCTGGGAGCCAAGAGGAGGCAAGGAACCCCAGGGAGCCTACGCGACGAGGTGTTACTTTGATCAAGAGGAGCATATGTGAGCCTAAAGCGAGGTAGCGCCACCATCACTTTGCTGGCATTGTGAAGCAGGGAGGAAGGAGCGGAGGGGAGGGCGGGGGAGGGCGGGGGGGGGGGGGGCGAGGCGGTGGACGAAGGGGAATGTGAAGGAAGGAAGGAAGGGCGGAGGAAGTCATCGTTTTCTCCCTCCCTGGGTGGTGATGAGAAAGAGAAAGAGAAAGAGAGTGAGAGGTATTTGAATAAACGAGGAGGAATACGGAGAAAGATAGAGCAAGGAAAATGAGAGTGGATGAGGTTCGTTAGGAAGGAGAAAATACACATACACACGCACATATACACTCAGTGTATATTTGTATATAAATATATATATATATATATATATATATATATATATATATATATATATATATATAAAATTTTTAAGTGTATATGTAGATGCATATACATACACATATGTTTTTGTAAGTATACATACATACATACATACATACACACACACACACACACACACACACACACACACACACACACACATATACATATATATATATATATATATATATATATATATATATATATATATATATATATATATATATATATATATATATATATATATATGTATATATATATAATATATATATATATGTATGTATTATATATATATACACACAAACATACATATACATAATATATATATATATATATATATATATATATATATGTATATATATATAATATATATATATATGTATGTATTATATATATATACACACAAACATACATATACATAATATATATATATATATATATATATATATATATATATATATATATTTATATATTTATATATATGTATATATATATATATATATATGTGTGTGTGTGTGTGTGTGTGTGTGTGTGTGTGTGTGTGTGTATGTGTGTGTGTGTGTGTGTGTGTGTGTTTGTGTGTGTATGTGTGTGTATGTGTGTGTGTATGTGTGTGTGTGTGTGTGTGTGTGTGTGTGTGTGTGTGTGTGTGTGTGTGTGTGTGTGTGTGTGTGTGTGTGTGTGTGTGTCTGTGTGTGTGTGTGTGAGTGTGTGTGTGTGTGTGTGTGTGTGTGTGTGTGTGTGTGTGTGTGTGTGTGTATATATATATATATATATATATATATATATATATATATATATATATATATATATACATATATATATACATATATATATATATGTATATATATATATATATACATATATATACATATATATATATATATATGTATATGTATGTATATGTATGTATATATATGTATATATATAATATACACATACATAAAACATTATATATATATATATATATATATATATATATATATATATATATATATATATATATATATATAACAAACAATGAAAAGTGGTGATAACAATGATCCATATAAACTAGAATATTATTAGAATACGAAAAGACAGGCTGTTGAAACATATATGAATGTAAAATTAAGCCTAGTCTGGTTAGATAGGTTAGTATAGAGATCATGTGTCAACACGTGAATATTTTGTTTTGAGATGTCTTTTTAGCGAACCTCAGCAGCAGCAGGATGCTTCTTACCATCACCATAGGACTACCCTTATCATCAACAGGAAACATAAGGCAGAGTCATGAAAAGGGGCGCGACCTATCAGAAATAATACAGATTTCTGTGTAACGACCCACGCAATAGTCCATTGTATGAGGTCTAGAGTACAAGAGCTTACTAAAACGAGTATGTGGTTCTGCTGAGTGGATGCTGTATAGCTTACGGACCATTTGCAGAGACACTGTGAATGCGCTGCTTGAATCCGGGCACAGCTCTCGCCAGTCACGCAGGTATAACGAGGTGACTGGATTTAACGAGTGGAGAGATGAGTGCCACTCACAGGCGAGGCAAAGTTGTATTGCGTGGAAAGACATCAGCAAACTGCGCCGTGCTTTGGATTGTGTAAAAGGTAGAGGGAAGAGATAATCAATAGGAAGATTGCAAATAACATCAAAGGAGGCGCAAAAAATGTGTGGAAGCAGATAAATAAAAAGAAAAGTATAAAAAAAAACTAAATTGCCCGATAATATTGATGGTGATAATCAAAGTTGTAAGAGTTGAAATTTACGAGCTATGGGGCAGACATCATAGCAAAATGCATAACGAAGCGTCACATCTGCGTGTCTCGGCCTCGCGTGAGTGCACAGTGGATCCTCCTGCCGTATTAGTACAGGAGTAACCCAGGCCACGATAGAGGTACACTCCCTCATCTGCGTCAGGCACATCCTGTCTTAAACTTGATGTTAAGTATGTTGTTTACGTGGTGCTTCCAGAAGACCTGCTAAAAACAGTCCTTGCAACCCTAATTGAAAGTAATAACGGTGATATCAGTAGCTCTAGGAACTATCGTCCAGCAACTTACTAGAGAGGGTTATCCTAGGTTGAATCAAACCGGAAATTGTACACAAAGTGAATCATGAGACTGAAATGGCCATGTCTTTATCACACGAGTAAAGCAAACGAAACACACTTGCATACACATGGTTTCTGACCTTTCGAAGGTGCTTGATAAGCTTTATCATCAATATCTCTTTAATATTTTGCGGAAGCGAGGAATCCCAGTTTATGTGCTTTATGTCCTTCAAATTTGATACTCCAGTCAAAAAAAATAATGTTAGGAGGGGAAGAAATGTTTCCAGGGAATTTAAAATTTCACGTGGAGTTCGGCAAGGGTCACTGCTGTCACCTTATCTCTTCTCGGTGTACAAGATTGTTTATACGGGATTCTGAACTACAATAAAATCGGTAGCATACTCGATGATACAATTGTAAATCATATAATCTATACATACGATCTTGTACTTGTTTCCCCCTCAGTGACAGCTTGTTAAGGAAAGTTCTATGTTGATGTTTGCAATGAAACAAAATTAATTTAATTAAAACCGAATGCATAACTTTTTGCAATAGGAGTGGATAAAGGTATTTTTCAATCACATTTACCATCAATGATACCTCAACTGAATTTGTGAATGAATGTAAATAACTGAGTTTTCTGATGACTTCTTGCAATGGCGACTCAAAGCAGGTTGGGATCCTATACAGAGGTTTGTGCACGTGAGCAAACATGCCTAAAAAATACACAATGCTTCCTAATCATTAGCTTTTGTATATCGTTATACGGTTTGCCTATAGTTTTGGAGACGTGTGTGTCATATTAATAATCTCAAAGTCTGTTATAACGAGAGCATTTGGAAATTGTTCTATAAGAAAAGGCGCTCTAGCATTGTATTATTTGTGTGCAACAGAATTCCCATCTTTGCAGATATAAGACGCAAGTCAGTTGTAAACTAACTACTACGACTGAAGCAATTGGACAGTGATATTGTAAATCTAATGTAAATGGCCAGTATAACCCATATTTTAATGCATGGAAGGAACTAGCATATTCTTCCTAATCCATTTTATATCTTTGTATTCTTTATATTATATTTTGTCATGTTCTACAATAGCTATATACCAGATACTTTACACTGTTTTTATTTGTCATATTTTTGTCTATATAAAAACTGCTTGTAATGTATTTGTTTTATATAAATAAAGTTTATTATTCTTAAAATCATTATCATAACTACATAGAATGGGGCCTAAAGTGTATTTGTTTGTAAGATTTCAGAGTTGGTTGTCCATAACTTTATAAATCATAAATCTAATGGAACAAGTATGGTTTCATATGTCCATGAAGAGTTTTTTTTTATGATTATTTAAATTCACATAATTACTATTTACTTTTACTTTTACATATAGTTTTGTGCAAGCCAGTTCTTTTTCCTAAGAGTGGTGCACGAAAACCAATGTCCAATGCTCTTGTGACCACAAAAGGCGTGGTTAGGGTATCAAACTTCATTAAAACTCGAACCAGTCCTGCATCTCTCTCCTTATCACCCTCATTCCCCTTCCCTTATTTTTAGCCTATTCTCTTTTCTGCACGAACCTTCTCTTGGCGTTTTATTCCACTCCGTCCCGTTACTCATTTTCTTCGCACCCTTTATCCTCGCCCCTTTCTCCCCTCCTATTCTCTTCCTCATTTTTCATCCTCCGCTGCACTCCCTTTCAAGAAAATGTGCTTCCTGTGAGCGATTGGTTTGGACAAAGAGCGATCGATGCTAAATGAATACACGGGATAGATTTTAAATGTGTTGACATTTTAGTGGACGTTACTTTGTATACATACTTAACCTAACTCGTTGTCTTTGTTTCTTCTTTCTCTATCTGCCCTGTTCTCTGTCTGTGTCTGTCTATCCAGTGAATATAAAAGCTTTAAAGTATCATAGCTGTGCTTTGATCTTGCATTTTTTTCTTAAAATTCCTATACAATATATATTATACTGTTGCCAAACAAATGCATGCATACATTATTCCACACTTTAGCAAAATACACAACCATAGACTAATCAA
>NC_091558.1:30709936-30712436 GCF_042767895.1 Penaeus vannamei | reverse complement strand
TAATTATAATTATCAATATCATCATTGTTATTTTCTATCATAAATGGTAATAATAAAGATAATAAAGGTTACCGTCATCATCGTTATTATATTTTTTCTCATGATTAACATTATTGCTATTACCATTATATATATACATATATATCATTCTTATCAGGACTATTAATTTTTTTGTTATTATTATGATTCTTATTATTATTATTATCATCATTATTATTCTTATAATTATTATTATCATTATTATTATTATTATTATTATTATTATTATTATTATTACTATTATTATTATTATTATTATTATTTTTACTATTATTATTATTATCATCATCATCATCATCATCAGTGTTATTATAACTACCATCACTATCATTTATAAATACTATTATCATTATTATTATCATTATTATTATTATTATTATTATCATCATCATCATCATCATCATCATCGTCATCATCATCATCATCATCATCATCATCATCATCATCATCATCATCATCATCATCATCATCATCATCATCATCATCATCATCATTGTTATTATAACTACCATCACTATCATTTATAATTACTATTATTTTCATTAGTGTTATTATTGTTATTGTCATAGTTTTCACTTTCATTGCTCGTTGTTCTTATAACCATTATCATCATTCTTAACATTATCGTTATCATGACTATCATTACTTATTAATATCTTAATTATTATCATCATCGTTATCATAATCATAATCATTATCATCATCATTATCGTAATCATTATCATTATCATTATCATCATCATGATCATTATCATCATTATTATTACTATTATTATTATCATTATCTTTACTATTGTTATTATTATCTTAAAAATTATCCATATGATTAATCTTCATTTCTTTTAGTAGTATTATCATAATTATTATCATTACTATTATTATTGATGATTACATCATGGTTATTATAATGCTATTATGAATCATATCATCATTTTATCAATATCATTACTGGTACTATGACCATTATTTTTTTTACTAACCTTGTTATTACTAGTACCATTATCATTACATCTATAATTATCATCAACACCTCGACACTACACTAATATCCTCACTATGAACTAATGAAACATGGCCTACTTTTATGTATCTCCTAAGGTGTCAAAAATCATCATTCAGTTTGTGTCCGGAACTTATACTTCCCGACGTGGCCCAATATAGGCCTACGGAGGCAGCCTATACTGAATGTAGGTGGAATGGCGGTGTGGAAGTGACTTAGGCTTATGGTAGATGTGCACGGCGCAGGATCCTTTTGGGAGAAAACATGTTTTCTTGCTTAATTCGATTTGATTCTCGGGTCAATAATTGTCTACCACAGCATTTCTGGTGTTTTTGGATGGAATTTCTTCAGTAGATGGGGAAATTCTGTGTCTGTGTATATCTTTACTTGCATGTGTGGGATTCTGTTTATGTATATGAATGTAAGTGTGTGTATGTGTGTATGTATGTAAATATGTGAATACATATATAAGATAATAAATGAATAAATATGTATATATGTAAGGATATGTGTATAAGTAAATTAATATATATATATATATATATATATATATATATATATATATATATATATATATATATATATATATATACATACATATATATATATATATATATATATATATATATGTATATATATATATATATATATATATATATATATATATATATATATATAAATATATGAATATATATATATATAAATATATATATATATATATATATATATATATATATATATATATATATATATATATATATATATATATATATATATATATACATATATACACACATATGTATATATATTTATACCTGCATGCATATATATATATATATATATATATATATATATATATATATATATATATATATATATATATATATAGATGTATATATACATATGTACATATATATATATATATATATATATATATATATATATATATATATATTTATATATATATAATACATATATATATAATATTTATTTATAATATATATATATAATATATATATATATATATATATATATATATATATATATATATATATGTATGTATATATATATATATATATATATATATATATATATATATATATATTATATATATATATGTATGTATATATATATATATATATATATATATATATATACATACATATATATATATAATATATATATATATATATATATACATATATAAATTAATATATATACATATGTGCATATGTATATATGTATATGTATGTACATATATATATATATATATATATATATATATATATATATATATATATATATATATATATATATATATATATATATATATACATATATACACACATATAGATGCATTTATAAATATATCCACACATATGTATGCATTTATAAATAAATAAATGTATATATATATTTATATATATATATATATATATATATATATATATATATATATAT
>NC_091558.1:30680787-30683287 GCF_042767895.1 Penaeus vannamei | reverse complement strand
TTCCTGCTTCCGTATTGCATCCAATCACAGCGAGGTTGATGTTGTGCATGGTCAGTCTTACCAGCCAATCAGAGCGCAACACGGGAAAATAAGTGTTTCTCGAACATATCCTGTTCACGGCTCTATATACAGGCCGTTAATAATAACTGAAGACAACAGCGACAAGAATGTGACATAAGCAGCAACACATATGACAACCATTATCATTTTCATCATCATCTTTATCACCACTACCATCACCATCACTGTCACTATCACTATCATTGTCAGCAACAGTATAAGTATCAGTGTTATTATCACTATCATCATCACCACAACATTAAAATCATGATCATCATAATCCTTATGATAATGAATATAATGATAATTCTGACAATAATGATAAAATCAATGATAATTCTGATATTAATAATATATTTAATGATAATACTGATTATAATGACAACAATAACAATAAAATTCATCAAAACAATAATGCAAATAATAGAAATATCAACAACATTAATTATTATGATACTAGAAATATAGATTATAATGATTTTTATAATAGCAATAAGAATTGCAACAATGAAAATATAATAATGATAATAATAATGATAATAAAAACAATAATGATGATAATAATGATATTGATAATAGTAATATTAATGATAATTTTAATAGTGATAATGATAATAATAATAGTAAAAATATAAATATTATTAATAGTAACAGGAACTGGGTAGCCCCAACAGCTTGAATCTTGGAGAGATTCAAAATGACATCTTCCACAAGATTCCTTATTCTCCTACCACAGGATCGGCTGTTCTCAAAGGGGTTGAAAACTGATCTGGATGTAGGGTCTCGGATTTCTTTATAGTCTCATGTAGTAAATCCAGTCAATGTAGTCCCAGTATTTGAAAGAAGTGGTTCTCCACTCTCGGTATATAGGGACTCCATAGGTGAAGAACTGAAAACTCCTGCACGAATTCTGAGAGTCCAACATCCAGAGAACAGTGGGAATTGCAGATGAATAATCCTCACAATCATAGTCATGTTTGCATAAGTGCTCGATAAAGCTGAAGAAGAGAAAGAAGCCGCAAAATACAGAGCACCTTTGTCGCCTTCCCTTGACGTGAAGCACCCACATAAACCTTGAGTCAAAACCTAAGCCCAAGTACTTCAACTCTTGGACAAAACGCAATAGGTTTGGTCCTAAATAGAGGGAAGGATGGAGATTTCCTCTTCTGTCGAAATGCCTTGCCACGGTATTATTTTAAGAGAATTCGAATCCATGGTATGTTATCCACCGCACAACTTGATTCACTGCAGTCTACATGTTCTTACACATCCTGTAAGCTTTCCCCCGATCAATACAGTGTGAAGTCATCTACATACAGACTACATGAGACAGCACTTGCAATGACCTTTACGATGTCATTTATAGCAAAGGCAAACAGGATCACTTTAGACACTCCATTGTGGGACCTCTACTAGCTGATCTTTCATGTTATATGAAGGTAGGAAATGCTCCTCTTAAATTAATGTCATACAACTTCATGAGTATGTCATGCTTCCAAATGGTATTGTATTCCTTTTCGACGTAACGTTACTATGTGAAGGAATTTTGCATAGCAGTCTCAATTATAATAATGGTAAAAATGATAATGATAAAATTATGTTAATAATAAAAAGTAATAACGAATAATTACAATGATTGTAATGATAATAATGGTGATAAAAGTAATACTAATGACAGTATTAAAAAAATATTGCTAATGACACTAATAGTAATACCAATAACAGTAATAAAAATTCATAATAACAATAAAACGAAAACATATGAATAACTGTAACAATGACACACTAATGACTGCGGTTTTTGTAACAGCAAAAAGGACAAGACAAAAACGATGAGAATTAGAAAATAAGGAAACAAAGAAAATAAGTCCTGCCTCACTCTTCGTTTTTTTCTCCTCTTTATCGATCTATCTAACAGTTTACCTCCCCACACTTTCTCTCTCTCTCTATCTCTCATCCTCTCTCTTCCTCTCCCTCTCTCTTTCTCTTTCCCTCACCCCCCTCTCCCCACTCTGTCTTTCACTCGCCCTCTTGACGGTTACACATCGACGGGTACCTGTAGTGTGAGCAGCATATAGATGAAGACACACCTTTGACGATCACAGCTTAGAGTGTGGTAAGGCTGGCTCACACCCCTGTATGCGTGTGGCTGAGAAAATGACGTTGTTAGAAAAAGAGAAAGAAAGAAATGTTATAGGGAAAAAACGATAGAAAGAAAGAGACAGACAGACAGAGGAAAAGAAGAATAGAAGTAAAAAAAGACAAAAAATAGATAACGTGTACACTGGAACAGAAAAAAGAATAACAAAAATGTTATGGGGTAGGGGGAATTTTAGCTCAGGGAGGGAAGAGCGAGAGAAAGATATGAATGGAGAAAGAGAGAAAACAAAACCCAAGAGAGACGGAGATTTACTTAGCCTTTAGACTTGGCATTTATTCC
>NC_091558.1:30668287-30670787 GCF_042767895.1 Penaeus vannamei | reverse complement strand
ACATGAGACAATCAAGACCCTCACACCCAGTCTATCAGTGTTTTCCCCATGATTTTCCCTAGGACATAAACTAATCATTTCCCCTCCTTTAACCTTTACTTTTCCTCTCTTACTCTTCACTCTAATAACTAGTTTCCTTCTCAATCAATCATTGATATCACCGGAACTGTCCACTACAACTAATCCCGTTGCAGTATCCATGGGCCATTAAATAACTGAATAAATAACAAATAAATTTTGCCTAGCAACAAAGTATTCTGCCGTGTTGTTCTCGCCGCATTCCCCGCCATTTCTCCTTTCTCTTTGTACACAAGAGGATAACGATTCGTCTCAATTATCATAAATCATTACAAAGGGATTTATGATTACGATAGTACACTTACTAAGCATTACAATCTATGATCTCAGGGCAAACACGACTTTGAATGCCAGCACTAAGCCTTACCTGGAGGACAGCAACGATTCCTGTGACGAGAAATCATTAGGATTACGAACTTATTGCTTATTGCTAATGAATAATTAATATTTAAACAAACACACTACCTATAAAGATTATTATTATTTACTCTATTTCTTATAACACTAATTTTTACTACCTTGATATGCTTTTCGATATATGAAAAAGGTAAAGAAATGATTCAGTGACATACATCTATATATATATATATATATATATATATATATATATATATATATATATATATATATATATATATATATATATATATATATATATATATATATGCCTACGACCGACAGAGACACGGTACAAAGTCCCTGGATGTAGTTCTTCGATTTTTTCCTTTGTGCCCTCCGCTTCTCCCCTCCTCTTCCCTTCTGTCACTTGTTGCTTGTGATGTTTAACATGTTAATTATAGTCATCTATTTTTATTCAAGATAGTCTCGAGTGGTTCGCCGCGAGGGAATGTGAAAGTTGTTCGTTCTTTGCATTCGGTACCTTTGATATTTAGCCACACGCACACAGAGACTCAGACGCACACACGCACACAGAGACTCAGACGCACACACGCACACAGACACACTAACACTAATCCACACTATATATGAGTATATAATTACACACACATATATATACATATATATATATATATATATATATATATATATATATATATATATATATATATATATATATATATATATATATATACATATATACATATGCACATATACACATATATATACATATATAAACATACATATACATATACATATACATATATATATATATATATATATATATATATATATATATATATATATATATATATATATATATATACATACACGCATATATATACATACAAATATATATATATAAACATATATTTATACATATATATGTATATATATATACATATATATACATATATCATATATATACATACATACATATATATATATATATATGTATATATGTATATTTTATATACATATATGATATATACTTATAGATGATATATACATATATATGTATATATATATGTATATATATACATATATATATACATATATACATATATATATACATGTATATATATACATAAATATATATATATATATATATATATATATATGTATATACACACATATATACATATATATATATATATATATATATATATATATATATATATATATATATATATATATATATATATGCACATATATATATATGCACATATATATATATATATATATATATATATATATATATATATATATATGAATATATATATATATGTATATACATAAACATGTATATATATATATATATATATATATATATATATATATATATATATATATATATATATATATATATATATATATGAGGATCAGTAAGTTATAATGAATATCCATAACGCTCGAAGGCATCATCCTAGAGACACTAGTAAAATGCTGCTCCGCATCTCCTTTTCTTCAAAATCGCGGGGGAAATTGAGGTGGAGGCGGGGAGCAAAAATGGCAGATTAAGGGTCAGAAATGGAGCCGATTAGACGTGACTGTTCTGTTAAGGTAGATAACTTAATCTCGTGAGAAATTAAAAAGTGGTAGAAATGAAATGAGAAAGGTAACTGGGTAGGAAGACGTCTATGCTGTCGTTAATGTAGAGAAAGAGGAAATCACATGATAGAGATAGGAGCTGATGAGATTGGTTTAAGATTAAATATATCAAAACATTCATAATATAATATTTCTTTATTGCTCTGTTGTCTTCTTTTCAAGAAGCAAATGTTAGAGCGATTTTTCCCCCATCACATATATATATATATATATATATATATATATATATATATATATATATATATATATATATATATATACATATATATATATATATATATACATATATATATATATATATATATATATATATATATATATATATATATATGTATATATATATATATATATATTTGTATATATATGTATGCATATAAATATATATATATATATATATATATATATATATATA
>NC_091558.1:30630787-30633287 GCF_042767895.1 Penaeus vannamei | reverse complement strand
TGGTTTTGAAAAATAAATTTCAAAATATAAACTTCAAAAATCTTTGCAAGTTATGTGGCTTACTTTTCGCCTCTCTGGGCTAAAGATGTCTAGAATACCCTATCTCAGAGAAATGGCATGTAATATATGATATCTAGCTCCTATATGCATGAATTGTGCTTAGATTATTCTCATTGATCTCTCTCTCTATTATTGTGCAAGTTATTTATAATAATATTTTTAGTTTACCTACACCTTGCTTTAGACTGACATCCGTATACTTGAATTTGAAATCAAATTCAACGAAATACCGTATGTTTGTTTGATTTTCTTCAGGTTTTCATTCTCAATTTATTATTAATTGTTTATAATTTTGCTGAATGAATTAAATTATAATCAAAGTTCAGTCTTCAAATAACAGTTCAGGTAAACTTCATTCCCTGGGATAAAAAAATCATCACGCCATCACATGAAAAGAGTGGTGACATATCTGTCGTTAATCCTGATGCATTTCACTTCCCGCGAGCACCTGACAATGTGTCAACGAACCAATCAAACTGAATTTCACCACCAACAGGGAAGAATACTGAAACCGTGTCTGTATAATCATCCTTGGTTTTAAGGAAACTCTACACCATTTTGCTTACTTGACGACAGTGACGCGAGACATCTCATAAAAAGCATCATTTCCAGTCACCACCTATCCATAAGATGATCAATTTGTCGATAGGATGGAGGTTGGTCCCTTAACTGGTCCTCTCAGGATACTAGTAGAGGTATCCTGAATTGCAGGATTTCATACTTGTGCACGGAAGAGGCAGATACACATCACAAGAATTGATTGGCCTTGGTTTTTACTTTTCGTTAATTCATTCAACTCAATTTATTCATACTTTCAGGTCGCCTACAAGTACTAAGTAAATGTATTTGTGTAATTTCTGAAGGTTTCAGTGCATGAAAGGAATCACAACATATTGCAATGATGGTGCTCCTAAGTATCTTTATGATATACATTGCTAGGGCTGTATTACATATTTCTATAGTAACAATTGAGATTATCTGTTGCAGCCTTCCTGATGCTGATATTCGCAAAACCTACGCCATCGGATCTCAGATCATCTCTGAATACAGCTGTAGGTGTTCTGCTTTGGATCTCTCTCCCCAATTCGTGCCAAATCCAACTCAAATGGAATGCTTCAAATAGGTGAAGGGGAGTCTTAGGAATTACGAATATAGAATTCTGGAGAGCTTGTGGTCTGGACAATATCTTTCATCTACCCACAGATTGGCCGTCTGCACAGTGGATGAAAACAGTTTGAATGAATTGTTGTGGAATTATATGCAGTCTGATAGGAACTCAGATTCATGCAGATGTCTTTTATAGGTAAAACCGACTCGCTGTCCGTAACATAAATTTATTCGTATTGTATAGAGTGTTATAAATTTTGAAGTAATACTGGTGGTTATCAAACAGTTTTTCATACTGCATGATATATTTACGGAGATACAGAAACGTATTAATAAATTATTTTCTAAACTTGCATGTCACTGCTCTGGTTATTCCACTTTTATATTACGAAGGAAAATTAAAGCAATACGGAATAATGAAATGTTTTTCCTCAGCAAAGAATTCATACACGCCTACGTATTTATTTAACTATTTATAATCATCATCATTATCATCATCATTTTATTTATTTATTTTTGTTAAATTAATTAAAGTAAACAAACAGGCACGAGTTGCCAGCTGTCTCGAAGGTTCACGAGAATAGTAAAATGGTCTTATGTTAAAAAATTGGATTTGGATAGTAAACGTGGAAATCTCCCTCGCTTGGTGTTGCTCAGTGAATACTTTTGTGCTGATTACTGTAACTCGAGTCAATAAATACTGCTTACGTTCTGTATCACTGCTAAGTACTCCTCTGAACCTTTGAAATCACCCATTTAGAGCTAATATATATGTGATGATTTATCTCTGCGACACATTTGGCCAGATTTTAGTATGTCTTTTCTAATACTGGGTAAACTGTCCTTTTGAGTCTTGAGAAGGGGGTGTACCACTCTTCTTAAACCAACGCTTTATTTTGATTATGAACAGCTTACGATTGTTAGTGCTATATATAAGCAAAATCATCTGTAACATTTATCATTTACCATTGTGATTTTTATTATTTCCTCATGTTTTTATTTCACCAGACATATTTTGCACATGTGTATTCTGTTTTAAAGTTAGGAGGTTCTGGTAATTTATTAGGCATTCTGCAGCAGTACCAGATATATTGGAAAATTGTTGATAATATTATAGGCATTTTTATAATTATATTTTGATATCCTTATTTTGTTATTTACTTTTCATTATCATCATCATTGTTATTGGTAATTAGAATAGTAGTAGTTGTCGTAGCATTATCAGTATCTAACCATTGTGATTATTACTATTATTATCTTTAATATCAAAATGACCCTTTTTCCCTTTTACATTTTTTATGACTGTAAGTAAATATACTGTAATAAAAGTAAG
>NC_091558.1:30615787-30618287 GCF_042767895.1 Penaeus vannamei | reverse complement strand
TTCTCTGCAAGGGTCCTAATAAACTGTTCCTTGTCCCTTCTCAGCAATGACCAAATCTTGCACACCAGGAAACGATGCAAGTCCTGCTCCTCTGTTACATGAGCCATATGGCAAGCCTCTGTGGCTTCTAGCATCCCCTGTGAGATAAAATTCTGTCTTGTTCTTAGCGGTCACCAATCAATTCTTGAGCTGAATCGAACCTTCTTTCTTGAAGGTGTTCCACAGAGGTACAGGGAGCTGTTGAATACTGTGAAATGCCCATAAATTGCCTCAGCAAATCCTCAAGGACACTCGTCCCCCCTCAACTTCAACATTTATCCGGTTCAGTTCTCTCAACAGTAGTGGCAACTGATCATCCTGTTTAAGAGTGAATATTCCAAGCCCCACTCTGAGGTTCTGCCTAAGGTTAAGCCTACGGCAGTCACTCAAGTTGGACGTCAACCTCTGCCAACCCAGCCGATGATGCCCCATACAATGAAGGTTGGCGGCCACTGAGATACGAATAGGACAGGTAATCCCAGCTCCCATCGTTGCCAACATAGAGGGCCTCATAGCCTGCCATACTTGCTGGATGGGAAGGTCGTTTGCACTCCCCTTCATAAACAATATCTATTTAAAAACCTGCCTGTAGGGTTCTCTTGGAGGGGTGGACTGTCAAAGACCTCTCTTCCCACACACACACCCATTTACCCCAAGGTAGGAGTTAATAAGAAGCCAGGGCGTGTCCATATGCCTGTGGGCTATGACTCTATAACTCTGGGGTCTCTTGCTGCTCCAAGAGCCTCCACAGTCCAGCCTTGGACCACAAGGTACTTAATTTCCATAAGTCACCACAAGGAGGCACTGTAAAAGTCTTGTTGATGGAGAGGCTATGAGCTGGCAGGGGAGTTTTATGCATTGTTACTCCCTTTTATGCTCCCTTTTATGCAAGCGAAAAGGTGTGCAAAGCTCTTAACACTATCTAAGCTACCATACCATTGTTTCACATAACCCCTCATATGAAGCACACACACACACATATATTTACACACACACACACACACACACACACACACACACACATATATATATATATATATATATATATATATATATATATATATATATATATATATATACACACACATATATATATAATATATATATATATATATATATATATATATATATATACATACATACATATACATATATGTATATGAATATATATATATATATATATATATATATATATATATATATATATATATATATACAAATATACATATAGATATATATACATATGTATATATGTATGAGTGTGCATATATGTTTATGTGTATATATACACATATAAATATATATATATATATATTTTTATGTATATATATATATATATATATATATATAAATATATAAATATATATAGATATATATATATATGTATATATATGTATATATATATATATGTATTTATAAATATATATATATGTATATATATTTATATACACACATATGCATTATATATATATATATATATATATATATATATATATATATATATATATATATATATATATATATATATATATATATATATATATCCCCTTGAAGCCGGTTATTATTTTTTATTGGCGCATCATCCCGCCAGGCGGTCCGCTAGGCGTGTTGGGTCTCCCCGGTGTCCTTGAGAATTTTGAGCTCGATCGGGCGAGCGGTTTCTCGGAAACTGCACATCGCTATATGTCGATACTTGGAGTCTTATTATAGCCATATACTATGATCTATGTAGGACTTTACTGACTTATAATGTTGAATAGACCATATTTTCTACTTGTGTGTGTCAGATTACTGTGTAAAGGAAGTTATGTGTTTTCACGGGAGAAGAGAAATTCAGATTTTTTTTTCGCTAAAAATGAATGAAAATAAACAAAATCTACAATATTTACAAGACATTTACAATATTTACATTTACAATATTCACAGGACATGTACAACATTTACAAGACATTTACGATATTTACAAGACATTCACGATATTTACAAGACATTCACGATATTTACAACGCATACACACAATATTTACATCACATCAAAATTTCATGCTTCAGGGAGCATGTAGAGTGCGTGGTACTCCTTGAAGCAAGGTGACGCACACAAGGAAACTCCACAGCTGCGACACATCACCCGTGCCTCCTTCCTCTTCTTATTTCTATTCCAACACTGGGAACATCTTCGCCATCTTCGGAGGGGAGTGTCCTCTGGCATGTGTGGGGCTGCAGGGGCAGCAGGGGCAAAGCGAGCACGGGCGATGCGGTTCCTCCTTCCTCGGCGGTCTTCCTCTTTCAGAAGACTTCTCACAAGTTCCAACTTGAATTCTTGTTGAGCCATTTTTCCGCCAAGGAACCGGTGTACAGCCAGGGAGTTGACCACAGCCATGTCCAAAAGGTTGAAAAATATTTTTTTGTACCATTTGATGGTTTTTCTCGTGGACTTGTAGGAGCCTGAAAGCTGGTCACTG
>NC_091558.1:30585787-30588287 GCF_042767895.1 Penaeus vannamei | reverse complement strand
CATATTGGTGATGGTAATCATATTAATAATAATGTTACTACTACTACTATTTATAATTAGATGATGATGATGATAATGATGATGATGATAGTAATAACAATAATAATCATAATAACAGCAGCAACAATAATAATGATAATAAGAAAAACTGAATTAAAAATCGTAATTTTAATTACATAACTATTAATAATAAAGATGATAATGATAATAATAATGGTTAAGGAACTAAAATAAAAGTAAAAAATCTAAAAAGTTCTAGGAACGGTAACAGTAGTAGTAATAATAATCATAAGAATTACATTAACAATAATAATAATAGTACCAATGATAACGATAACGGCGGTGAAGATGATGAAAATGATGGTGAAAATAACAACTACTAAAAATTAAGATAATGATGATGATGCTTGTGATCATGTTTGCGATGATGAAAACAGTAATGATGATAATGATACTACTAATAGTATAAATAACAATAATCGTGGTATCAATTTTCATAACAATAACAAAACAATGTAGGAATGATAATAATGATGATAATAACAGCAATAATACAGGATTACGTAATAATCAAGCAAATTTTAGCCATTACCCCTCAACCTTTATGTGACACCATTTATGCCAAAAACATCTCAAAATTGAGAATCAAATACAAGTTGAAAGAATTAAGTTGACACGACAAACTGCCCATCTTCGTAACCGAGCATTGGTGTAAAAAACGTTGATATAGGGAACACTTTCATGCTCTCTTTGAAAAGAATATGCATTTATTACAATATCACGATTTTTTATGTTTTATCATAATCTCATTTGATGTTAAATATCCAACAATCCTTTCAAATAATTATTATACCGACGATTCAGTCACTTTTCTGTATATATACATTTACATCCATTTCCTTTCGCGCAAAATTATATATTTCTTGCCTGATGATTTTACGCACCCCCCCCCCCCACACACACACACCCACACACCCACACCCACAAACACACTACTTTAGGAATTCGCCACGTCTGCAAAAAAATATTAAACAATGAGGCAAATTGGGTGCTTGATAAATAATATTAAAAATTTAATAAATACATTTTGAATAAGTATTAATGAAAGTACAACGCATTTGTAGTCATTTCTGTACTAGGATTGTATGAAAAATAATTTATATAAAAAAAATATTTTCTTTTTCCTTGAAGACGATTATATTCATATTATTTTCTCTCTGTACATACAGAATGTTCTATCGAAAGGAGTGTTAGACTGGAAAATTTAAAATAGTTAATTCATTTTGCAATATTCGGTTGAATCGTTGGAAACGTCACTGAGAGAGACAGTCGCTTGGTCTTCCATGGTGTTGGTGACCGTTGGAGGCGTGGTAAAAAGATTGGTCGTTACGTCTACCCGGCTGACTGCTGATTGGTTAATCAACCTTTGATCTGCCCTCTCCTGGCAGTCTATGGATTTTCCTTACAATGTAAACATTGATCTTAAAATGCGCTTACTGCATTATAAAACTTTTTTGAGTATGGGTGGTTTACAATCAAGGAAGGAGATCGGAAGATAAGATTTAGTAAGGCAGTTACACTTTCCTCGATCTGGTAACGGACGGGCTTGAGTATCCCTGACCAGGTCTACAGTAACGTTATCAGCAGCGATTTGCTGGACGCCAGAGAAATCACAAAGACGAAGTATCATCAGCATATACCAGCACTTAATTAAGTTTTTTTGTGGCATGCCAGAAACCTCAAACAGGTTAATGTTTGTTATACACGTTTGTCCTTTATGCGCACATTATTGGAACCCGTGGAAACATTTCAGTTTGTATCAAAGTGTTTGATTCTACCCTCATACAGTTTGATGCACTCTGGTAAGCTAATCAGAGCGCTATATTTGCCAGATAAATTGCAAGCAGTCTCAAATAAGGATTTATATTTTCATTAATTACGAATCACATCGTAAGTTTCTTGATACAAAATTCTGTTTTAACGGTGAACAAAATGTTTCTGTATCTTTTTAGCAATTCATCAAGTACATGTGCATTAAGACAGAATACAGTTACAAGCATCACACAGTGTTGACCTGGCAAACGACCCCTTCCACTATCCCGGTGACCTCTAAACGACCGTCCGAGATGGTTCCCCTGGAATTTCGATATCGCCTCAGGCACAGCGCGGCAAGGTCAGGGTCGACAGAACAGACAGAGAAAGCAGAGACAGACAGAGAGAGAAAGAGAGTCGTGAACGACCGCGAACGGGTCAGCACGGAGTTCGGCAAGCCATCGGAGACGGCAGAGCAGCAGACGATTCGACATCCCTTTTACACAACGGCATCTTTACCTAAATATTTAAGTTAAGTTCTGCAGTTGTGCACACATGTGTGGCATTTTATTCAATTAAATAAAGGGGTGTATTTAAACTATCCTGTGTGGGTTTTTCTTAGATCCTTCGCGAGCAATGCCTGCATCTCTTGAACAAACATCTAAACACAATAAAAAGCTTGAGTATA
>NC_091558.1:30528287-30530787 GCF_042767895.1 Penaeus vannamei | reverse complement strand
CCACCCAAGTATTTGGATTTAATGACCCCTCCCGTCAAAAAAAGGGGGGGGGAGGGGGAGAAATATAAATTTGATATTAGTAACATGATTTAACAGTCCTAAGGCTCATGGAGTGGATTTAAATCATTCCTCATTTGACTTTGCCAAACATACAATCTGCATAATTTCATTTTTAACCATCATTCTTTATATTCTTTAAACAATTAATAAACAGTTGGCATTTCACAATATATATCTCAGCATTCAATGTTACCCAAAGAAAATAGAAGAGAAAAAGAAATACTCTGCTACTAACTTCATTGATGTCAAAGATTAACAGTAATAATACACCTTCCTTTGGCCTACGCCTTAAAATCAATAATTATCATGAACATATTAATTAAAATCAAACTAAAGATGGGAATGAGACAGTCGGCCCCATTCCACCACTATCTTTCTATCATTTACTTGTGTATGAAGTAATTTATCCTTTCTTTTTGGCCTTCATGATTTTCATCTCTTACACTTTACTATAATATATAATTCCACCCTCAATCTATTCCTTGATACCACAGGAACTGTCTCCTTCGACAAATTTAGTTGCTGTATTCACAGGCCATAAAAAAGTAAATAGATGAATAAATATTTCCAAACAACATGGGAGGCGTCTTCATGTGTGGCTTTGCCTCGCTTTATCAAGAGATCTTTCTTTCTGTGTACGGGGGGAGAGGACATAGTCTTAATTATAACAATACA
This sequence comes from Penaeus vannamei, assembly GCF_042767895.1. NCBI lineage: Eukaryota > Metazoa > Arthropoda > Malacostraca > Decapoda > Penaeidae > Penaeus > Penaeus vannamei. The sequence continues at coordinate 30,530,052 of NC_091558.1, read as the reverse complement.
ATACACAGAGATCCCTTTACGATGTTAATTCACCAATCAGACAGAACAATCTTCAATTTTCGAGTAAAAAAAAATGTATCTAAAACCATCTCTTAATAGAAATGTGTATGAAAGGAGAGCAGGAAAGCGTCTGACAAAACTGTAATGATACCCTTGCTTATTACTTTCCTCCATTGAACTGTTAACATTTAAACAATCAAACTATTTGATGATTAGTATAATTTACTATACATTATCTTAACTTTAAATTTTGCTATATTTGTATACCTTTTAACAATTTAATATGTATATAAACGTTTTCATTGGGGTCTATATACCTTTACAATGGTAAACCATGCATCTTTAGAATGCCGTATCAATAATGATCCCAATATATATATATATATATATATATATATATATATATATATATATATATATATATATATATATATATATACATGTGTGTGTGTATGTGTGTGTGTGTGTGTGTGTGTGTGTGTGTGTGTGTGTGTGTGTGTGTGTGTGTGTGTGTGTGTGTGTGTGTGTGTGTGTGTGTGTGTGTGTGTGTGTGTGTGTGTGTGTATTCACACAAACACACACACACATATGTATGTATGCATATATGCATGAATATATATGTATATGTGTGTGTGTGTGTTCACACACTTCCCAACAGGCACACATACAAGCACAATCCGCCTCACTGACTCCCTCCGATATGCTAGAACGGACAATGTTAATATTATGGTTGGCAGATATGCAAACCTTAACAGGCGAAGCATCACATTCATAGCGGCTTCATCAGCATACACGGCATCGCGCGGTAACCAGCTGACGTATCTGTCTTGACGGATGGTAATTGCGGGTTCATGAGGGAACCATCTGAATGGAAGCGGGCGATTAAACCTAAACACTGGCGACGAGCCTGAAGATGTCTACCAAGGTAGGAGAGAATGTCTGTTACTGTTTTATTCATTGTGTTTCTGTCAACTGTGCTTTCCATTGGGAAAATAAAAACGTGGTAACAGAACAGCGACATAAAAACGATTTCATTTACCATCTTTTATGAGGAGAACTACCCTTGTTTAGGTGTTTTCCCTTTTGTAACACGTTGTGATGGGAGTGTATTGCAGTCACCTCTAAGAACGAAGATAACATTACATGTAGCACGCATTACTGCCCATATTTTCTAAATGAATAATAGCACTAATATTACCTAGAACGACAACACCTTGTTAGGACATTTTAAGCGCACATTTTTATATTATCTTTTATCATTTCGTACAAGAAATTGTGCCTCGGGGCAGGCAGTCGGGAGCGTCAGAACTTTACTCGTCGTTGCCAAGCAGAATTTTCGCTGTAAGTGAATAAAGACCTGAAACACTTTGAACCTAAAGAAGAACTCAGTTTAATAATCATTCATGGGAAACGACAAAGGAAATACTAAATCTACACTAATTTTCGATATAGTAAGTAGAAGATAAAGTAAGAAGGAGAAGAGAAAAAAAATGAGCAATCTTACCTTACTATTTTTTCGAAGGTATACTTATATATATATATATATATATATATATATATATATATATATATATATATATATATATATATATATATATATATATATATATAAGTTTGTATATGAAATCATTTACTTATATTTATTTCCATATTTATTTATCATGCATTTATTTATATATGTGTGTGTGTGTTCATACATAATAAATAAATATAGAAATAAATATAAATTTCATATGTAAATTTATAAATATATATATATATATAT
>NC_091558.1:30464404-30466904 GCF_042767895.1 Penaeus vannamei | reverse complement strand
TTCTTACCGCGTACTTTAAGTGCAGCTTCCTGTATTACTTCATTGAACTGTTTTTTGATTTGGTCATTGTCGAGATCTACGTCGTCGAGAAGTGAATATCTGTTTTGGATGTTAAGGCTAAATTCTGTCGCTCTGATCTTCAAGTTAGATAAGTATGGCTGCGGTTTGTGTTAGAGTTTGTTCCTTTCCTTCCTAAGGTGTACTTTAATTTCACCTCCGACCATTCTATGGTTGCTGCCAACATTTACTTTATTAACGACCCACATTTTTTATTGTATCGCCTGTTTAAAATCAGGAAGTCGTTTGTTTTTGACATCAGGTTGTAACTTCCATGTCCACTTCCGTTCAAGTCTTTTTTCGAAGAATGTATTCATGATATTGAGCGATCGAGCCTCCGCAAAATCGACTAGCACCTGCCCCCTCTCATTTCTAGTGCCTATTCCATGGTTCCCTTCTACGGTTTCTCTTTCTGTTTTTTACCTATTTTGGCATTAAAATCTCCCATATTTATTGTAAAATGGGCTTTTACTTCATAGAAGCTCTTATCTTTATCTTCATAGAAGCTCTCTATTTTTTCATTACTGTAGCTGCAGGTTGGTGCATAGACCTGAACAATCTTTAAGTTGTACCTATTTAGTTTTATTGTTACTGAAGCCACTCTTTCTCTTACACTATAGAATTCCACGATGTTCTTTTCTTGTGTATTAAAACCCTACCACTAATTCCTGTTTGCTACCCTGGGGTTTTCCTCTCCAATAGAGCACGTGTCCATCATTTAGTATCTTCTGTTCTTCGCCTAGTCTTCTAACTTCACAGAGTCCTACTACATCCCAGTTAATGAAAGAGAATTCCGCAAGTAGAGCTAGTAAGTCAGATTCAGTTCTCATGGTCTTTATATTGTATGTGCAAAGGTTCATCAACGTGGGGCGGCTTGTCTTTATCCAGATATGTTTAGCATTCTCTGCTACGGAACGATCCTGATCGCCGCCGTAACCAGGGGCTCCTTCGCCTCCAGGGAATGAGGGCCATTACTCTGTTGTATTCATGTTGGAGGATTTACAGCAGATTTACTTCCACCTACTGACTGAAGTGCATCTTGGTGGGAGGGGGAGTAGTTTAGCCACTGATAAGTCCCACCAGGATAATGCTCCCTGACAGAAACTTTAGTTTCAAAGCACAAAAATCATGAATCTTTTGATGAAAATCTATACTTACCAGAAAAATCCAGAAGTACAATAAATCCGACAAAAATTAGATGGAAATCGCTGGAATGTGCTCATTGAGTAAGTAATCAGCTGGATCCAGGCAACAGGAATCCCACTGAAAGCGAGGCTTCATACAAAAGAGGCTTTCTGGCGAGTTTTTCCTCAAGTTGACCAAAATGTTAAAAAAAAAAGAAAAAGAAAAAAAAAACATGTTAGAAATAAGCTTGATACATTTAAAATTCACTTGATAATGAATTGTTGACAATATTTCATCCATATTATCTGGCTTGATTCAGTACTAACTGAGTTATTGGAAAAATAGATAGGATTTGATGAAAATTGTTAAGGTGGCCGGTTAATTTTGGCCAGTAGTGTATATATATATATATATATATATATATATATATATATATATATATATATATATATATATATATACAGATATATACATATACATTTATACACGCACACACACACACACACATACACATATATATATATATATATATATATATATATATATATATATATATATATATATATATATATATATATATATATATTTACACACACACACACACACACACACACACACACACACACACACACACACACACACACATATATATATATATATATATATATATATATATATATATATATATATATATATATATATATATATATATATATATATATATATATATATATATATATATATATATATATATATATATATATATATATATATGTACATATATATATGTACACACAGACACACAGATACACACACACACACACACACACACACACACACACACACACACACACACACACACACACACACACACACACACACACGCGCACACACACAGACATATATATATATACAGTATATATATATGTATATATATATATATATATATATATATATATATGTATTTATTTATGTATGGATGTATATGTACAGAGAGGGAGAGTGGAAAGGGGTTGTGAGAATTCATATAAAAAACTAACATTCCAAAATAATTCCACCTCAGATTCCAGTCTTGCCTTCAGGAGGAGCATGGATTCCGGTGAAAAGTAACAACAATAAGAATTCGAAGATGTCATAAGGAGAGCATTGAACCCTCCTTAATGTCGACAAAAAAAGATCCGGAAGAAGAAACGAACACGAGGGAGCAGCAGAAAATAAGATGCAGAATATTGTACACATCTGTCAAGGCTGTCCGTGAATGTGCTCGGCCACGCTGTAATGACTTTCCAAAGTTACATGCAAATGATCTTTGCACATT
>NC_091558.1:30444404-30446904 GCF_042767895.1 Penaeus vannamei | reverse complement strand
TATATATATATATATAATGAATATATATATATATATATATATATATATATATATATATATATATATATATATATACATGTATTTGCATATATATACACTCACACACAAACACATATATCTATGTATATATGTATGTATATGATTAGAAAAAGAAAACGAAGAACTTTATTAGAATATTGTGGCACCAACCAGCTTATGCGATTTACATTATTACGCCTTGCGCCAGTGAATGATGGCTGTAATCATTGATTGAGAAGATGAGTGTAGCATTAAGATTAAGCATATATGTAAAGCTCGTGAATACGTGTATAACATCTGAATAAACGAAAGTTTCCATTTTTATGAGCAAATATATTGCGTACCAAAGTCATCAAAGCCCGTGCTAACTGGACAATAGGAAATAAAAATGGAATATAAAAAGTCCGCGTCATGGCAATTTGGAAATTATTGGTGTAATAAAGCATAAAGATGCAAATGCAGCTAATAAAGAAACAAGAAACATATATAAGCTGATGAATAAGTTATGAAGAAGAGTACAAATGAAATTGTTGAAGGATTAACATAGCTGGTCACTGCCTTAACTAAGAATGTGTTCATGTTGTAAGATATTACTTCTTCCATTTTCTTGCTCCATTCTTACACTGCTATTGAATAGGTACGCTGGAATTTACTTTACATTTTTTATTAAATTATTTTTATTACGTTTAGTAGTAGTGTTATTGTGGTGGTGAAAGTCATCATCATCATCAGTATCATCATTTTAATCAATATTAGCATTGCTCATTTTGTAAATTGAAAAATACACACACAAAAAAAATACAAATGTCTCCAAGTGAAGAATATATCCATTGCCCTTTATCCAAGAATTCGAGAATAAAGAGAAAGAGGGAACGAGAGAGAGAGAGAGAGAGAGAGAGAGCAAACAGATACAGACAGACAAAGAACGATAGTGAAGTGAAGAGAGAGAGAGAGTGGGCAATTAGATACAGACAGACAAAAAACGATAGTGAAGTGAAGAGAGAGAGAGACGGCAAACAGATACAGAACGTTAAATAGTGTTACCCGAAGAGTTTCTGTGACAGAGAGAGAGAGGGTGAAAGAAAGAGCTAAAAACACCTAAATCGCTAATCCACGATACATGTCCAGTCCTGGTGTCACTTAAAAATACCCTTAATTTTTGTTGAAGCGAGAGTCGTGTCCGTGCCGTCCGTGTCTGCCTGCCTCGAAACCACCATGTAAGCTCCTTCTCACGCGACGGAAACGTTCGGAAATGCTAGAGGTATAAATCAGGGAAACAACGTTAGCTTCCGACATCTAAGAATCTCTTTGTTAATTGAACTGGAGAGTTTTATTTGATAGAATTTTCTCTTTTGTTTTTATGTTTTTATAGGGAGACTTTTGTATTTATTATTAATATGATGATACCGTGTCAGTTTGTCAAGCAGTTTAATGATCTGCCTCGTGTGTTTTGGCTCTTTATGTCTATTATGAAATGGACGTTAATATTTCTTATCCTACGCGGATATAATTGTCTTTATATAACTATTTCTTTTCTATCGTTCCTCTTGATTATTGTATAAAGACAGGAGTAAATACTGGACGAGTTTCCAGACATATGCGTTTTTATTGATATGAAGTTTTACACACACACACACACACACACACACACACACACACACACACACACACACACACACACATACACACATATATATATATATATATATATATATATATATATATATATATGTGTGTGTGTGTGTGTGTGTGTGTGTGTGTGTGTGTGCGTGTATAAAAGAGAGGGATATCCATGAAAGAGAGAGATATAAACTGATAGATAAATAGAGAAATATCAATATAGGCAGATATAAAGGAAAATATATGCACACACACACATATATATATAGTATAAGTATGTTTACTAATAGACGTAATATGTATATATATATATATATATATATATATATATATATATATATATATATATATATATATATACATATCTCTCTCCATCTATCTATCTATATGTATTTAAATTCAATTAAATGTATAGAGATTGACAGGCAGATAAGTAAACAAACCAACAGGCAGGAAGGTAACAAGATCGGCGCACTCTCCCATGGCCGCGTTCAGACACTGCAGGTTTGAAGGACTGAACCAAGAAGAGCCTCCCGTGTAAGCCTTTGTGAGGGAAATTTAACGCGCGCAGCAACACAAAGGAAATGGTGAAATCCATAGCGCATTTCCGGTAATTCCAACTTATTGTTCCTGAAATTAAACTGTGATTAACCAAGAAGAACAATAGAGGACGTGCATCTGCAGAGGACAATGCATATGTTCGACTGAAGGTTCGATTTCGTATTGAGTTGAGTGGGTCCTTTTTTGAAAATGAAATTCGGAGTGTATTCTCAATAATAATCTGCATTGTTCTTCGTTATGCTGATGATGGTGATGGTGATAGTGTTGATGACGATATTGAGAGTTGTAATGATAATGATAA
>NC_091558.1:30351904-30354404 GCF_042767895.1 Penaeus vannamei | reverse complement strand
AAGTGGACATATGTAGAACTTAAAGTATGCATATGTGGGGAAGAAAAGAAGAAAAGAAGAAATGAGAGAGAAGAGCCGAGAGGTAGAATGGGGAGGTGAAAAAGGGAGAGAGGAAAACATACTACTACCTTTTCCATGGAATTTTGAAGTCGATACTTCTACTACTACTATTGCTATTAATAAATAATAATATGAGGAAGATGAAGAAAAAATATGATAATAATTATAATAATAAAAATTATTATTATTGTAACAATGATAATGAGAATAAAGTTTAAAAATCAAAATAATTTAATAATTAATGATAATAGAAATACTTGTAATAATGAATTTCATAATCATAATGATAAAGTAATAATAATCATACCAAAAATATTAATAAAAAAAATCATAATACTATTAACAAAACCAAAAACAAAAACCATAACCATAATAATGATGTTGGGGTTGATGATGATAATGATAATAATTATGTTAATGAAAATCACAAAAACAACAGCCATAATTATGATAATGATATAAAAATGGTAATGGTAATGATGTTGATAATGGCAGTGATAATAATGATCATGGTAATAATAATTCAGGCATGTATTGTGGAGTTTCGACGCAGGATAATGAAGTTACTCTTGGGCGCAATTACCTCCAGGTCGCCCTTGAGCAAGCTGTAATACCAATTAGCTCTCCCCGAGACCACGAAGTACCGGGTTGGCATCCAGGGGGGGGGGGGGGGTCTGCCTCATGAGGGACTTTCTAGTCTTGCTCGACATCTCCCTTAGAGATGGTATCCCGTTAAAAATACCAGTGGTTGTGACACCTTATCACCACTAAACCTCAACCAAGTGTAACGAATTTAAATTATAATAGAGATAATAGTGTGAATGAGGCTGTAACCTGGTGAGTCTGGGGCCCTGTGTATGAGCAGTGTAGGCCCGGTCGTCATAAAAAGACTGCCAGATTGTGCATCGTTACTTAAGAAGACTAAAATGGAGTATGAAGTGAATGGGGGGGGGGGGTGAAGATGAGAGAAAACCAGCTGTTGTTCATGGACGATTTGAAGTTGTATGGGAAGAGAATCGATCAGATTGATTCTTTAATACAGACGGTGTATGTGTATAGCCAAGACATCGGCATGGCATTTGGGATCAGAACGTTTGGAACATTGCTTATAAAAAGGAAAAACTACTGACATTGGGAATATAGCATTATCAATTGAAGAAAACATTAAGGAAACAGAAGATAACGGATGCAAGTACTTTAGGACTTTAGAAACAGGCCATGAGAGCAATTTAGCAAAGGATCAAGTTAGTGTTGAAGTTAAGTTTAAATGCAAAGAGCAAAAGAGTAGCAATGAGCACCTCGACATCAGCAGTTTTGGCGTCTTGATGAAATAGAACAACTGGACAGAAAGACGAGATAAACGATGGCAATGCATGGCACGATACACCGAAAAAAACGATGAAGATAAGTTATACGTACTTAGGAGAAAAGGGGGAACAGGACCTGCTTAGAGTACATATGCATCAAGAGTGAAGAAATCAACGTTGCTGTAAAAGGGCATAAAGATCCAATAGTATTAGTAAGTAAGGGAGATTTTATGCACAAACCAAAATTGAACTGTGTAAAAGGATGAACAGCTGGGAGGAAAAGAGGAAGTATGTATATTTTTGAGATGCCAGAAACTATAGACCTGAGGAGTGGATGCGGAAGGGAGATATAAAGGTACAAACAGAATCGTACTTTTTGCAGCTCGGGAACAAGCTCTAATGAATTAATCAACTACAAGGCCGATAAAACAGTGGAGAGTCATTTGATTAGAATGTTTGGCGAGACAAGAGAAAGCGCAGAGCATCTGAATACAGTAAGAATACAAAAGACATCTTCGCGGGGTCGCAAAGTCACTACATTATAAATTAAGTGGAAAGTCCAATATGAAAAGATCTGTAAAGTGACCATAATCGCTACAAGCTGTCGGAAATGGTTGATATGATTTTTTGGGGATAAAAACAGCCATTGTGATAATATGATAGATTAAAAAAAGATCGGATAAAATCATGGTTGAAAAGAAAGGAAATAGATGCATGGTACTGGACATAACGTACCCAGATGTTAGAGTAAGTATCAAGAACTGTTGCCAAAATATAGAAAACAAGGAATGTAGAAACGTTGCCAGTGGTAGTATGTGCCTTGGGCTGTATAAATATTTGATTAAAAAACTCGTTATAAGAATATTGTCTAAGCGTAAGTGGGGAGGAAATATATTTTCACCTGTGAGAAGAAGGAAAAAAACATGAAAACTTTGGGACAATGAAAAACTATATAATAAGGGTAAAACTTTGAGGTTGTCCAATGAAGTAGTTTATGAACCCTTAATAAATATTTTTTCCCCACGAGATGAAAAATAGGAAATGAATATATTAGGAATTAATGAAGTTGCAGGATGTGCATGTCTATGACTTGTTGTCAAGTTAAGGATCTATCTACAAATACAAATTCTAAC
>NC_091558.1:30296904-30299404 GCF_042767895.1 Penaeus vannamei | reverse complement strand
ATGAAGATCACTATGATCAGTATCCGTTATTGGACTTCCTGCACCTTTCAGGGTCAGCAGCATGTTGGGTGTTAGTAATTGAGGACCATCGGAATTATCAGTAACCCTGGTTAACGGCCTGCCATTTATCATAGCTCCCACCTTACAGAATAGGGTATGCAGAGTGTCATCTGTCATAACCTGCTGGCTCTGGAGTACTCGTCAAATTGTGCGAATCTGATGTTCCCATACACTGCCGAAGTGCGAAGCATGAGGAGGATTGAACTGCCATGTGACATCCTTGAGCAACATGACCTCTGGAATCACAGAGTGCTTCATTTTCCTGAGTTCTTCGCAAAGTTCCTCAGCTCCCACAAGATTTGTACCATTGTCAGACCGGATGAGGGTGACTGGGCCTCGCCTGGCAATGAACCTTCCAAATTCAGTTACCATTGACTCCACTAGTTCTATGTGGATGGCTCTAGTCACCAAGCAGGTGAAAATGACTCCATAAAGTTTGAGAGTTGACCTGCCTTTCTTAACTAGAAAAGGCCCAAAATAAGTCAGTCCCCGTGTGAAGGGAGGCACATTTGATGTGACGCATTCCTCAGGTAGATCAGCTATCTCTTGGGTCATTGGCTGAGCACTGAAAGATCTACACCTCACACAGTTCTGAATGAGAGCATACCTCTGCATTGTCATGTATAATCCAGAACTAATTATAGTAGATAATTGTGGCCACTATGTGCTAGGTTCTTATGCTTCCATTGCACCATTAATTTCACAGCTGTGGACTTGCTTGGCAGAATTATTGGGTGTTTGACATCAATACTGCTAGGAGAGTGAATGAGTTATCCTCTCACTCTAAGTAGCCCATCCTTCAGGTAGGGCTTTAGCTTAACCAATTTGCTGGAGGACCTCACATGAGCCTCTTCACTGCCTGAGATTATCTTTTTTTTCAGCACCAAATAAGTCCTTTTGGATGAGCTTCCAAATGTCCTCACCTTTATATATTTCTTTAATGCACAAACACTTCCTTGTCATGTCAGCTTCCACTGAAAACTTGAGTCTTTTTGTCAGAGTTCTGTGGAAGCGTCTTAGCCATGCAATGCAGTGTACAAATTTCTTCCAATTCGAGAAGCAACTGGTTATTTCCTCAATGAATGGTATTACTGTGATAATTGTTTCACAGAGTAATTGTAATTTCACTTCTGGGTCATCCTGTAAGGTTCCTCTCCTGACATCTTTTGGTAGTATGGGCCAAATTTTCTCATTTTCACCAAGAAAGGTCAGCCCAGTGATCCAGATTGAAGAGGCGAGGAAGCTGTCCATGTCAACTCCTCTTGAAGCTAAATCTGCTGGGTTAGACTGCATCTCTACATACTTCCAAGCTTCAACAGGTTTCACCAATGAGATTCACCCTGTTGGCCACAAATGTTTGATATCTTGCCTTTTCATTGAATAAATACTTCAAACAGAAATACTGTCAGTCCAGAAGACAGACTTTTCTAAGCTCAAATCCAGTTCTGAGCATAGCTTCTGACCCATACAAGCTGTTACACTAGCAGCAGCTAACTCTACTCTTGGAATGGTCCTCTTCAAAGGAGCCACTTTTGCTCTTCACATTACCAGAGTGCAGACTTCACCAGTGGCACTTTCAAGCCTCAAGTATGAGGCAATACCATATCCAACTTGAATTGCATCTGCAAAATTATGCAATTGACAGGACCTGACAGTGCCAAATGACAAGGGAATAAAACTTCTAGGCACCTTGAAGTTTATCAGCTTGGGAAGTTGATCATGCCATGCCTTTCATCGTCTAACCTCAGCCATCTCCATCTCCTCGTCCCATCCCAACTGCTGTCGGCACATGTCTTGCAGCAGCAGCTTAACAGGCAAGATGAAAGGTGCTACCATACCCTAAGGATCATAGTTGGAAACCACTACTGACAACACCTCTCTAAGTTAGTGGCTTGTCTTTCGGGTTGATCTTGTAGATAAAATAGTCATTCTACATTGACTGATGCATTCCTATTTGAAGTTCATCCTTACTCAAGTCCAGACATGCAACTGAAATGTCTCGCTCGGTTTCAGGAATTGTCGCCAAAATGTTCTTGTTAGATATCCATTGATTCAGGCGCCAACCTTCTACAGCACATAGGTCAATGAGGACTTTCACCAGCTGTTTGATAGATTCCTCATCATCAGATGATTTGAGGAGCTTGTCTACATAAAAGCTCCTTCTAATTACCTCAATCACTTCAGTGCCATACTGATTATCATGCTCTTCTGCTATTCTTCTGAGGGTAAAGGTAATACTGCTGAGTGATGATCTGGCTCCAAAATGTGGACAGACATACGATATTCTTGTGCTTGACTGGTATCTCTCCCTGGCCACCACAGGAAGAGAAGTACATCTCGATCTTCTGGGGGAGCTTTCACTTGATGAAACATTTCTTCTATGTCTGCGGTGACAGCATAGTGACCTTGTCGGAACCTTGGGGTCACACCAGTCAATGCA
>NC_091558.1:30276904-30279404 GCF_042767895.1 Penaeus vannamei | reverse complement strand
CAGCAGGGGGCTCTTCAAGTACAGGGTCATGGCCCACCAGAGTTCCAGTAAGCTTCAATCTCTCAAGTAGCTTTGGGAAAGCAGTCTCCGAAAACTATCTTCCCCCCAGGAGGCGAGGCGGGCTGTGTGTCATGAATATGAGTATAATTGACTGCCAGACAATTGTGAAAATTGAAACAACTGAAGATGAAGGGGTCTGCCCTCTCAGAGGTGAGACCACCTCCAAGAGGGTTGGGCTACTCCTAGCCATTTGCAATTCAGAGGAACTCCTGTTAATGAACATATAACAATAATGAGACTGAAGTAATAATATGGTTTCGCAAACTATTGTGAATATTCCTAATGGTATACGTAAATTTGATGTGAAAGAGATGTTCTACGTGTTTTTGTAGCAGATAACTATTCTTTATAAGAATATATATCTCCAATAGGTATCTGGCTGTGATAGACCTGCAAATGAGGTGTCTGAAAGTTCTCATCCCTCAGGTGCTGAGAATTAAAATTGTTTCCTTCTACAGGGCCTTTAGCCAATCCCAGAGACTGAGAATTTCTAATTCCTATTATCAACACTCCATCCCTGCAGGATGCAAATATCGACTGTATCCTCGAGCAGTCGTCAAAGGACCCTCCAGAGAAACAAGGTTTTCCAGAGTACGGTGCTGTGGCACCACCCTGGTACAAAGTGGGACTCAGCAACCCATAATGGCATTGGTAACAGAAAAAGGAATAAAATGCAGTAGTTATATATCTATAGTAAGACTAGGATACCAATGAGAAGCCTATCAATGATCTTGCTGAGGAGTTCGAAAGCCAATTGTTAATAAAGAAACTTTGTCTTGCCTCTCAAGTCCTCCCCTCATACCTAAATCTGTTACTTAGAAGAAGGACTGATTTATCAGAGCATTTTAAGAAACATTAAAACCTGGAGGTGTCCTGGTTGCCATATAGCATTCATTTTCCATTCCCCTGGACCTGCTGATGAGGGTGGCTACGCTTCTTCGAAAGAAAAGAGAATTACTGGGCCCGCAACAGTCAGGATGACATTACACTGCTAAATACACAAAGAATGATGTTCGACTTGCATCTTTCTTAAGCCTATCAAAGACCACCAATTGAGGCACCAGCGAATAATTCTGACAAATCCACATTAGAGTGCAATGTGCTGCTGTAAGTTTGGGCGTGCATTGCTTACAGGTTATATCAACCTCTTTGCAGAAACCGTAGCCGATGTACTTGTAATCAAGAATACTATAAAGTGTAGCAAGGTCAATTTTAGTAACTTCCCTGTGAATTCAAGATGAGGAAGGGCTTTGTTTCTACTTCAACATTTGCCAAATTTGCAAGAGCTGTCATCACAACACATGCCAACTCCAGGCAATATCAAGGCGACAGCCTTCCCTTTGATTACAATGTTGCTGTCATATCTGAGTTTGTGGAGACCCTAGTGGCAGATCCTGATGCATTTACCATTAAGATAAGTTCATTTTGTCTATATGTCTTTTGAACCAAGACTGGAATTCAGGATTTTGGCGGTCTTGCCAGGGCACTCTGTTTAGTTGGTACATTCGTTCAGAGTAAATTTTTGTATATTTTCGTAACTTTGCCTGTGACTCGAGTCTGTAAGACTAGGAAGTTTGTGGATTAACCTGGTGGCTGGATCATGAACTCAATTGACAAAGACCATTTGGAGAATGCTGACATCTGTGCTGTGGAACCAAGATTTATGCCTTCAAGGCCATGATAATTCCATATTTAAAATTTATTCCTTGGCATCGCATCATTCTGCCTTTGTAAAAAGTTATAACAGATTATCAGTTGTATCAGTGAAAAGTATGACATGTCAATGCAAAGGATGCATTGTGAAACTGATGCAGGACCTGCTACAGTATATGGACACTCGGCCAAAGTCCCTGTAGATGATCCCATCAAACTGTTTTCTCTGAAGTCAACCCTGGGAGGAGAAGCAAATGGAAGGACCCAAGAAGGCCTGACTTGGGCAGATCAACCACATCTCCCATGAGGAATTAGAGATGGGCCGTGGACTTACCTGGGAGCCCATCAAAGGGAAATCTCGTAGCTGGAACTAGACTGAATGTGTCAGTGCACCCTCCTTAGTGTAACCCAACTTGTTGCCTGTCATTTCCTCATTTCCTTCCTGCTTTGGTCTGTAAATATCGCATGTCTAGAGGTAACGCAGGGTGGATGCGGCAGTGCATCCTCCTTAGCTGAAGTTCTTGACAGATTAACTGATCACTTTTTTCATCCTGTCTACATCTCTGTGTATCACATGTACGTCTATATTATTATTATTATTATTATTATTTTACTTTATTATTATTATTATTTTATTTTTTTATTTCTTATTATTTTTTTTAAGAGTGTGTTAATCTAAAGTTTTTTTTTGTTGCATCCCGAAACCTGTAACACTTTAGTACACTGATGTTTTATCTTGGTTGCTACAAAACACGATATCATCAGAGACATCCAAACTTTAAAAAAA
>NC_091558.1:30254404-30256904 GCF_042767895.1 Penaeus vannamei | reverse complement strand
CGTGGCGATGCTATGGGATGTGCTCATACCCCTTGTGAACCCGTGCAGGTGTTCATGAAGGGGTAAAATTTTCCAACGGAGCCGATTTAGTACCATCGTCTCGACTGTTAAGACAGCTAAGGAGAGAAATGGGTCGGTACCTGCCTGGCTCCTTTGGTTTTGGGATGGGAACTATTATGGCTTGCTTCCAGCCCTGGGGTAGTGTGGCAGTTTGCCAGGACTTGTTGTTAAACTTTAAAAAAACAAGAAAAGGTCCATAAAATGTTAGGAATGACAGCATGAAGAGGGCATTAGTGTATGTTGACGAAGATATGGTAAAGATCGTTATAGCAATCATAGGACCAAATCCTTAGTATGGTGCAGTGATATGGAATCCAAAGTTATTGTCAAAAGATATTGACAATCTGGAAAGAGTTCAAAGAGTGGCGACAAGATGAGTTACGAAGATAGACTACAGAAATTAGGACTTACAACCTTGGAAGAAAGAAGGAAAAGGGGGGGACATGTTGCTGTGTTTATTACAGGAAGAGTGAAGATAGATAAAGATGACTTTTTTATCTTGAGCACAAGAAGAATGAGAGGACACAACAAAAAGTTGAAAGTAAAAAAAGGTGATAAAGATGTCAATAAAGTTTCCCAAACAGAACTATTGAAGTGTGGAACAGTGTCCCCAGACACGTAGTGTGTGCCAAAACTGTGCATCAATTTAAAAAGTTAAATAAAGCAGACGGGACCACCTGAGCTTGGCTCTTCTCCCGTATTGAAACAACTAGGTAAGAACAACTAAAGAACGCATATATATATATGTATATATATATATATATATATATATATATATATATATACATATATATATATATATATATATATATACATGCATATATATATATATATATATATATATATATATATATATATATATATATATATATAGGCATATATATATATTGATCAAATCTTGCGGCCCCTAGGGGGATGCATAGCGCCTCGATGTATTCATACCACCACAACCTATCCAGCGCTAACTCCTCCAAATCGTCCCAACATTCCTCTCCAGCCTCCCGCTTCAAAGTGCGTACCCACTTCTCCTTCCTCTTCTACCCTGAGCCTGTCATCCATGTGTTACCCGTACAATCCCCCTCTCCTTTCTGAAGACGTGTCCTAGCCAGGTCCACCATGAAAACTAACATATTCTTTCACGGGTTGCATCCCCGACAATTCTCTAAGCCTATTCTTCGAAACTATAGGCCATATTTGACTCGCAATATCCTTCTCAATGCTTAATTTTCAAAAACTAAAAAATTATTATCCGATCGTACTATACCATGATTCATGGCCAAATATTAACACTGTTCTCACCATAGACTTAATTTTTTTTTTTCTTTTTTTTCCTTAGTATGTAGTGAAAAATTATTATTACTCGTAACATTTTTTAACATTCCCATCACTTGATTTGCCTTCCTCAACCTCTTTTCAGACTCTACTTTTAAAGTTCCGTCTTCTGATAAAAACGTTCCTAGATATTGAAAACTCTACTTTATTATTCTTCCATCAATTACACAATCTCTTGGGATATCAGTGTTCATATTCATAATTTCAGTCTTTGTGCAATTAATTACCAAACCAAATTTCTCTCTCTCTAAACAATCTAGTACTCTTTGCATCCCTCCTCTACTTCACTAAAAAGCACAGTGTAAGCACCATAGTCCCACAAAACAATTCCTGTGTCAGCTTCCCTTGCAACCTTTTTCATAACATGGTCTGTAACCACAACTAACAACTAAGGGGACAAAATCCCACCCTGAATTACCCCAGACTTAGCTTTAAAAGCATCATTCAATAAACCATCAACCATAACCTTACATATAGTATTCTCATGTAGATCTGTCGCCAGAATCACCAACCAGTCTGGAACACCATAATGCCGCAACGTCATTCCCCTTCAAACACTATCAAATGCTTTCTCAAAGTGAAGGAAATAAACTTAGTGGGACCTTCAATTCATTCGCCTGTTGCATCACATGCCAAACCACAAATATATGATCATTGCATCCACCTTTTCTAAACCCAGCTTGCTCATTCCTCAAAATTCTATCACCAACTCCACCCTATTAAGTAAATCTTTACAAAATAAATTCAAAGCTATTGGTAACAAAGTAATCCCTCTCAATTCCAGTCACTCAATTTACCTTTGTTTGGAATCTTAACTATTACCCCACTTTTCCACTCAGATGGTATCACCCCACTGTCCTTAATTTTATGAAACATTATCCAACCCAATGTCAAGCTATTTTCATTCACTTTAAGCATTTCTGAAAAAATCTCACCCCCTACTTTTTTATTTTTAAAATTGTATTATTGCCTTCTCAACTTCATTTACCGTTATCTCTCCCCTCTCTTTATCCAAATAATTTTCTGCAGCTGGTATATCCTCCGGTGGTATCGGTCTATTTAATACAGTTTCTAAGTGCTCTTTCCATTTATGTCATTACCTTCAGTC
>NC_091558.1:30224404-30226904 GCF_042767895.1 Penaeus vannamei | reverse complement strand
AATCATGACGATCATAATAACAAACAATACTGATGATAAAGATCTAAAAGTTTATATTATATAAACATTTAGAACAATAATGCTATCATCATTAATATTACCAGTGATAAAAGATAAAATCTATAAAGTATAATGATCATTACAATAATAATGACAACAATAATAATAATGAATATGATAATAATAATAATGACAATGATAATAACAACATTACATAAATGATAATAATAAGAACAATAATGATATCAATAAAAGTAATGATATTGGAAATGACATAAATATCAGTGTGCATGATAATAGGGATAATATCAATAATACTAGTAATGATAATAATAATGGTAGTAGTAATTATGAGGATAAATATAACAATGATGAAAGTAACATTCATAAAAATACTTTATTATTAGCGTCATTATTTATATATTTTTATTAAAATCTTATCCGTCATTATCATTATAAAGATCATGATATTAATACTTATACTAATACTACTAATAACAATATGAATTATGTAGACATAATGATAATAACAAAACCAACAAGAACAATAACAATGATGATGATGATGATGATGATGTTAATAATCATAGTGATAATAATGATTGTAATAATAATAGGAAAATAATATTGGGAATCATGATAACTTAGTTGATTATAATAACAAACATTATGATAATAATGATAAGAACAATAATAATTATTATAACAATAAAAATGATAATAATAATAACAATTACTATTATCATTATTAGCACAAGAAGAAGAGGAAAAAGAAAGAGGATAATATAAAAAGAAACTTTAAAAAAGGAAATAAGTGATAACAATCGTAATAATCATGGTAAGTATATAAAGGATGAAAATGATAACTCAAGATGTTAATAACCATTTTGTTAACGATATCAATAATAATGAAAAAAAAAAAATGATAATGACATGAATAATCTTAATAATGAAAATAGTAAAAACGGTGATTCTCATAATAACAATGACCATAAGTAAAATAATGATGTTGATCATAAAATCAATAATAATAATAATAATAATAATAATAATAATAATAATAATAATAATAATAAAAATTATGGTACCAAAAGTGTTAATAATGATGATAATGATAATGTTGATAATGAAAATTAAAAGAATTATGATGATGATAATGATAATAATAATGAATGATGATAATAGTAATAATGATAGTAAAGATAAGTGTAATAATAGTAGATATGATAATAATAATAGTAATGACAATAATGATACTATTATTACTACTACTACTAATGACAATAATAATATCAATAATAATAATAATAATAATAATAATAATAATAATAATAATAATAATAATAATAATAATAATAATAATAACAATAATAATAATTATAACAATAATAATAATAATAACAATAATAATAATAATGAAAATAATAATAATATCAATATTAAGCATTTTTATGATAATAATAACAAATATAATAAGAGTAATAATGATAATAATGTTAAGGAATATCACGATGCTAGTTCGATAAAAGACACCACAATAAAGGGAAAGTGTAACTTCACAATTCTTAAGAAAAAGAACTTCCGGTACTGATTATGAAGGATACTATGATGATGAGGATAACATTTGAAAGAATAAGGCTAATAAAGTAAAAGAGCGAAGAAAAATAATAAGTGTGATATTGACATTGATAAATATATTAGGAAAAATAATAATGATAATAACAATAATAATGATATCAGGAATTGTAATAATGATAATAACGGTGATAATGATGATGATGATGATGATGATGATAGTATTAATAACAGTACTTTCATATTATCTATGCCTCACGATAACCATTTTGAATGGAAAAGAGAAAAGTAACCGGCACCTATCCGTTTATTAATAAAGATCACTCCTTTTCCTTTTGGCATATGTAATTATTAATATGTAAATCGTATTACATTCAAGTCCAGTATATAAAAACATGTACATCAAAAGTGTGATGAAAATTATTATGATAGTGATTTTGAGAGTAATGAGTGGCGCTGTACTGTGTGAATGATAAGGATGACGATAATAAAATGATTGTTATTATAATCAAATGAAGCTATTGAGGAATTAAATGCCCATGACTTATGGTAATGACTTGGCCATAAATATATTTTAAAATGTAATCTAGTACATTAAACTATGCCTACACTCTTTCAGCTCTTCAAATTTAATGTCACTCGAAGAATCTAACATCGTATTATTTGTGACGTTAATGCACCTGACTGCAGATTCCTTATTTCCTACACGGTGTACGTAATGTGACACGGACAAACCACATAATTAAAGGCACACTAGGATATTTCCGAGTGTTAAATTCATTATTTTTCCTTCTATTTTATATGTTTACATTCTGTGTCTGGTGAAAACGTTTTGAGAGAGTCCCAGGTTATCTATTTGTTTTTAAATCTTACGTACCCTAAACTCTCATGAAACGTTTCTCAGCCACGCGTGTGTGTCCAGGGT
>NC_091558.1:30216904-30219404 GCF_042767895.1 Penaeus vannamei | reverse complement strand
TTGGAAGGAGAAGATAAGTATGGTAACCATTTCCCACGTTATATTATAGTGAAATAAGGAATCTCATTAGTGAGCAAATATGTGAATGGTTAAAGATAAAAAGTTGATAGCTATGTAAATCCTTAAGTAGGCATATGTCTAGAAAGATTATATATAAACATGAACGAGTAAAATGACAAAAGAAAAGAAAAGAAAAGGGCAGACTAACTATGTGGTTTAGCTTCAGTCCAAGCCCTCGTTGTTTTAAAACTATTAAAAGAACCGAGATGTTTACCGAGCTTAATGATCTTTTAGTAAAACAAAAGACTTGCATCATGAGTAGAAGAGCAAAATCGGAAAATATGAAGCAGCACGGCCACGAAAGGTGAAGATTCCCATCGTCATCTCTCAAACCTTACGCCCTCAGGGAGGGCTGGTAGATACTCCGCTTAAATCCTAAAACTTCGGTCCTTTTATCTTCTTGGATTTTTCTACTTGATCGAAAAAAATCAAGCTTTGAGACAGAGATAAAAGGATATTACTTTCATGTTTAAACATAATTTTCTCGCCCATTTAATTATCTTAAAAAGAGCTTCGGGATACACCAGCACGGCTTCACACTAGATCCGGATGTCGAAACAGGCCTCGAAATGGCTTAACTCCGAATTAACTAGACTTTTGACCGCGACCGTGATCGATGAGACCGGTCGTTGCTCTGGCGTCAGCTGACACAAGCAGCAACGTTTCTCGATTTTTTTCTGCTTATGTATATTCATTTACCTGTTGTTATTTCAGTAATTGTGAAACAATAAAATGACGAAACAACAACAAAGAAATTGAATAACCATAGAGTAGCAATAACAACTACGAGGCGGTACTAACTACAGTGAGAGAAGAATAACGAAAACTTATTAGCAAAAAAAAAAATGTTGGCAATGATGACAACAAATGGCATATACGACAAAAATAAAACAACAATTGCGAACACAAACAGCAGAACAAAAGGAAAACGAACAAGTGAGAAGAATAAATATTATTATTACAAACTTTTATCAGACTAGGTAGACAGAAACAAGAGACAGAAAAAATCTTAATAATTCTAACCTTACCATCTGGATCCTCATTTACATTAATTTGCATATATATCTCTATTTCATTTATTCATCCGCTTTGCTCATTCATTTGTTTATTCATTGCTGTTGTTATATTTTTTTACAGTGTAGACATAAGACAAAATGATTTTTTGGATACTCCCTTCGTTTTTCCTGCTGAAATGAATAACGAGTGGAATAAAAGCGTGTATAATGGATATAGCAAAACACTGACACGCAGGAAGAAGAATGCAATACAGGGTAGAAGAGGCTATGAGAATGAAGCAGCAACTGAGGTAAGAGAGAGAAAGACAGTGTGAGGATTTATTGAGAGAGAGAGAGAGAGAGAGAGAGAGAGAGAGAGAGAGAGAGAGAGAGAGAGAGAGAGAGAGAGAGAGAGAGAGAGAGAGAGAGAGAGAGAGGGGGGGGGGGGGGGGTGAGGGAGGGAGAGGGAGGGAGGGAGAGAGAGAGAGAGAGAGAGAGAGAGAGAGAGAGAGAGAGAGAGAGAGAGAGAGAGAGAGAGAGAGAGAGAGAGAGAGAGAGAGAGAGAGAGAGAGAGAGAGAAAGAGAGAGAGAGAGACAGACAGACAGACAGATGAAGAGAAAGTGAGGGATAGAGGGAGAGACCAAGACGAGTGAAATAAGGGACACTATAACGCAAAGACAAAACTCTCCCCAAAGCCTCTGATATTCATGGCTCATGGTTCATTCATGGGTAAACAAACAAGCAAGAGGATGTAAAAAGAGGGAGAAAAAATGGCGGGTTTCTTATTTATATTTAATGAATTTGAAACGGGCTACTTTGCCTAATTTTATAATAATTGTGATGTTTTTATTTGCTTATTATTCCTTGTTCTCTCTCTCCCTCCCTCCCTCCCTCTCACTCTCACTCTCACTCTCACTCTCTCTCTCTCTCTCTCTCTCTCTCTCTCTCTCTATTCTCTTCTCACTCTCTCTCTCTCTCTCTCTATATATATATATATATATATATATATATATAATATATACATATATCTGTATGTATGTATATCTATATATATCTATATATATATATATATAGATATATATATATATAAATTATATATGTACATATATATATATAATTTATATACATATATATATATATATATATATATATATATATATATATATGTAATTTATATATATATATATATATATATATATATATATATATATATATATATATATATATATATATATATATATATATATATATATATATAAAGAGATAATGAAAGAACTACTTATATATATACTCCCACACGCACACAGCTTCTTTCCATGTCCTCAAAGAAGGTTGCATAGCGCTGTTCTCTCACTCTCAAAATAGCCCTACTCTCACGCACTTGCTCAGATGTCCCTCCTCTTCTCCCCGACTTTAAATCAGGACGAAGAAAAGGAGACACAAA
>NC_091558.1:30212514-30213904 GCF_042767895.1 Penaeus vannamei | reverse complement strand
TAAAAAATAGGTAATGGGAAAAAAAGAGAGAGAGTGATAGGTAGATAGATAGAGAGAAACAAGAAGGAAAGGACACTGTACATACATCATGTGTCAACGTCGTAGTTGTAAGGTACCATACCTGAAAAGAGAAAATAGAAAAATAGATTAGAATGATCTTTTATTTTTTCTCAAGAAGAAGAATACCTTTCATTCAGATGTATAGTATATAAGCTTGTGTAGTAGAATTTATCAATGACGTCATCTTGTAGTAGAATCCCAAACCAAGTGAATTACTCAATATAGCAATTAATATGATTTTATTCTTCTGTCATGTCGTCTATTAGTGTTTGACTAACTCTTGTTTTAAATGAATTTATGTCTTTTTGGTTAAGGTGCCTGCCTCTTACGGTCTATCTTTTTATCTATCTGTTTGTCTGTATGTTGTGTGTTTCATTTGTATCTCTCTCTCTCTCTCTCTCTCTCTCTCTCTCTCTCTCTCTGCCTCTCTCTCTCTCTCCCTCTCTCTCTCCCTCCCTCCCTCTCTCTCTCTCTCTCTCTCTCTCTCTCTCTCTCTCTCTCTCTTCACCTACCCCTCTATCTGTTACTATATTTTTCTTTGCTTTCTCCCTCTTTTTGTTTGTTATAATCTCTCTGTATTTCTTTCTCTCTCTTCTTATCCATCTCACATCCCTTCTCCTAAAGCAATTAGAATAGAAGTGACTAAACTTTTCATTCCAACAACACGAGTTCGAAATATCAAAACAACCACCCGTTTAAAACAAACAAACAAACAAACAACAGCCCAATCCTAAAAAAAAAAAAACACACACACAAGTTAGTTCATTTTTAACCTAAAAAAATTACATTTTTGATATTCTATTTTTATATAAGGCAAATTAAAGCATTAGTGTCGCCTAAGGGGAAACTTTGAAGTTAGATTAGCGGCTTACTTCCGGGCCAGACAGGACTCTTCACCAGGGTTGCCTCGCGAAGAAAGGGAAGGGAAACGGAGGGAGGGACGAGAAGAGGAAGGGAGAAGGGCGAGGATAAGAGGAGGAGGGAGAGAAGGGCAAAGAGAGAGAGAGAGAGAGAGAGAGAGAGAGAGAGGGAAGGAGGGAGGGAGAGAGCTAGAGAGAGAGAGAGAGAGAGAGAGGGAGGGAGGGAGGGAGGGAGGGAGGGAGAGAAACGAGAGAGAGAGAGAGAGAGAGAGAGAGAGAGAGAGAGAGAGAGAGAGAGAGAGAGAGAGAGAGAGAGAGAGAGAGGAAGAGAGAAAGGGAGGCGTGAGTAAGAGAAAAAGGGACAGAGGAGGTCAGAGAAAAAAGTGGAAAAAGAGAGAGATATAGAGAAATGTCCGGATATTTGTGTGAGGAAGGAATAACTTATCTGTTCATGTGTGTATGTATATATA
>NC_091558.1:30205014-30207514 GCF_042767895.1 Penaeus vannamei | reverse complement strand
TCTTCTTGGATTTCTATATCTCGCTACTCCTTTTTTTAATCTTTTATCTTTTCCTTTCTATCTTGTTCTTCACCTTGTTGGTACTCATTATTCTATTACCATCGCTTTATCATTCGTTGCGCTTAGTGTCGTTGTTTCCTTTTAATATCTATTCCATCTACTATCGGTATCATCATCATACCATTATTATTTTTGTCATTGTCGTACTTGTGATTTGTATTTTTTTCAAACTTTGCTCCTGTTATCATTATATAATTATTTCCTTATCCTCAACATGCATATCATTTTGATTATCATCATCATTAAACTAATTCGTCAGCAACAACGGTATCCTCATGTATACTAATATCATTATTACAGCTTTTATTGGCAATACCACAACCATAATCCCCACAATCTAAAGAAAACAACAAAAGTATAACCAAATTTCGTATTTTGAAAAAAAAGAGAAAAAAAAAACAAAAACGAAAATGACACTAGACGAGACACAGAAAAAGGAAAGAGAAGGGGGACGGATAAGGAAATGAACCAGGCAACCGCAACTGGCGAAGACTTTAGGGATGGAACTCAAGTGTAACTCAAAAGGCCAGAGAACTCGTGGCATTTTCAAAGACGGCAACGAGATCTAAGTCGCTGCTGAGAGGAACACAAGTCACGTAAGTTTGGGAATGCGAAAGGAAGGAAGAAGCACGATAGAGAAGGAGAAGGAGCAGGAGAAGGGGGATAAGAGAATAATGTGGAACAATAACGACAAGAACAACAACAACGATAATGGCAATTGCAATGATAATGATGAAAACAAGAATAAAATTATAAAAATGATAATAATAATAAATATGGTAATAACAATAATAATAATATTGATAATAATGATAATTACTATTATTATCATCTTAATGTTAATGATAATAATAATGATAATAATGATAATAATAATAACAATAATAATAATAATAATGATAACAATGATAATGATAATGATAATGATAATGATAATGATAATGATAATGATAATGATAATGATAATGATAATGATAATGATAATGATAATGATAATGATAATGATAATGATAATGATAATAATAATAATCATAATAATAATGATGACATTGATGATGATCATAATAATGATGATAATACTAAATATACAATGGTAGTAGTTAAAAAAGATAATGATAATGATAAGAAGATCATTGTGATGATAATGATGGGGATGGAAGAGAGTGAAACAACAGATTCACATCCTCTCTACACGGGCAAAGAGACAACGAACTCATACCTACATAAAGCAATAACCACAACCACATTCACGTCAGCACTTACAAGGATAGACAAGCAAATGTTTAAGTGAGAAAACAAGTAAAAACACTAATACAGGCAGGGAAACACATAAACAATTAAAGCCAATAACATAACTATATATTCACATTTCGTTCCTACGTGTAAGGAGACAACAGACAATACCCAAAGCAAACAAACACGTAAAACCACTAACACAGCCAAGCATTCACATCCCCATCGCCGAGGTGTGTGTGCGGGTGGGGTGGGGATGGGGTGGGGGGGGGGGAGCAAAGAAAGCATAAGCAAGCAAACAAGCGTAGTCACTGTCGCAGTCGCTTGCATTCATATTCACGTGTACATAGAAGTACGACCGTGTCCCCTCTCTGTCCTGCATAATTGTCTACCGGACCTATTGTGGAGTTACAAGGTCTTTCCATTTCAGGGTTGTTGAAGGGACCCTCCCCTAGACTTTTCCTTCTTCCTACTTCCTTAAAGTTTTTCACTCTCTCTTACCTCTCCTCCTCCTAGATTACTGGTTTACGTTTCTTCCTTTTCATTTTCTTTTCAACTCTTTTTCTCCTCCTCGTTTTCATCTTTCTCCTTCCTCTTCCTCCTCCTCACTCCTCATATTAACGCTTCCTCTAGCCTCCTCTTTACCTCCCTTTTTCTCCACTTCTTCCTTTTCTTTCTAGCTCTTGCTCCCCCTGCTCCTCCTCCCCTGCCTTTCTTCCTCCCTCCTTATCCTTCCCTCCTTCTCCTCTTGCAAACCCCTCCTCCCACCTCTTTATCCCCTTCCTCTCTTTTGTCTTATTTTTCTTCCTTCTTGCAATTATATCTTTGCATTTCATATTTTCCTTCTTTTCGTCACCATTCCTCGTTTCCCTGGTTTTGTTTTTATCTATTTATTTTTTTATTATTATTATGTCGCCTCTCGCTGTCTTTTATCTGTTTTTTTTTCTCCCCACTGTACGCTCTCTCCCTCAAGGATGTCAATCATTGTAGTTTCCTTTCCTCCTTCTCTTTCGTTTCTCTTCCTGTTCTTAATTTTTTCTCGTTTTCTCTTTTCGTCTCTTCTCCATTTATTCATTTTAAAGTCCTTATACTCCCGCGATTATTTTCCGCTGATGTTATTTGTTTTCTTTTGTAGTTATTCTCTCTATTCTTCAGACAAACCGGGGAGCTCTTGCCACGTGTTTTCTCGTCCCCCCAAAAAAAAGAA
>NC_091558.1:30185014-30187514 GCF_042767895.1 Penaeus vannamei | reverse complement strand
TATATATATTATATATATATGTATAAATATATATATATATATATATATATTATATATATATATATATATATATATATATATATATATATATATATATATATATATATATATATATATATATATATATATATATATATATGCATGTGTGTGTGTGTCTTTGTACACTCACACTCACACACACACACACACACACACACACACACACACACACACACACACACACACACATATATATATATATATATATATATATATATATATATATATATATATATGTGTGTGTGTGTGTGTGTGTGTGTGTGTGTGTGTGTGTGTGTGTGTGTGTGTGTGTGTGTGTGTGTCTACGCCAAAAAAGAAAAAAGAAAAAAGAAAAAGAAAATCGCAACGTATTGTTTCCTGTACTATGTCTCCTTTGCCTCTCCTGATGAGGTTTTGTAAAGGTGTCTGATGGCAGAGTCACTGGTTTAGAAACCAGTTACTCTATACAAACCTTCCGCTAACATCTATTCCCTAACTTCCTCCCTAACTACTTTTAACCATTAACGTTTAACGAGCAGCCCTTCGAACCATTAACAATTTAAAAGGAACTTGTAATACCAGTCACTGACCAATTATCGCAAACCTGAAACTGGAAGCCAACCGAATGGTTTCTAAAAGCTATCCATAACCACCAGCCTTCAAATTTATTGTCTATCGATTAGAAATTAGTGCCTAGGGATTAGCCACTAACCACTATCCAAACATTAGCAGTATATAATTAGCTATTAATCACTAGCTTTCAGAGCTAACGATCACAAACTGCTATACGGAAAATAGAGGATAGCAACTAACTGCTAACTACTAGCCTTTGAAGACATTTTTCACAATACACTGACCGGGGATTTGTGTTTAGCCGCTGGTCAACAACCACTAGTTTGCCGAGCGTCCGACTGATTTGATTGATCCGACAACATGAACGCTCATTTGTCATACGCACTCAGACTGTGAGGATCCAACGCACAATAATAGCAAATTGCGAATTATTGATACTATCTCCCTCTCTCCCCCACTCCCCATGTAGAACTCTTCTCTATCTGTCTCGCCTTTGTGTCTGTCTGCTTGTTTGTTTGTGTGCGTATTTGACAGATCTCGTATGTTTTTTTCTCTTTATTTTTCCGTTTCTCTATCTCTTCGTTGGTCTTTTTCTCTCTTCCTCCCTCTCTCTCATCCCATATTGTTCTACTACTTCGCCTCTCCCCTCACCTCTTCGTCTATCTTTTACTTATACTTGTTAATCCTTTTATTGTGTTCCCATCCCTTCTTCCTTACCCCATTGCCTTCATAAAATCTTGTTTTCCCCATTACTGCTTATCTCGCTTCAAGCACTTCCTTTCACTTTCACTCAAAATGTATTTTCTCTTCGTGGTAAAACTTTTCTCTCGGCCCTTTCCATTATGCCTTATCATTATATCTCTTTTTTTTATCTGCTTTTAGTGCCTTATATATCATATTTCACACATTCTATTCTGTATGCTTTCTTCTCTAGTTTTATAGTTCCTAAGAATTTCATCTAATTTTGCACTCTTAAATATTCGTTCTTATTTCATTTTCATCCTTGTCTTGTTTTTTTTCCCTTTCCGTTTGGTATTGTTTGTGTTGATATTGATGTTTTGATGTTGTTGGTGATGTTATTGTCTTTACTAATATTTTTTTCATTATTGTCATCATCATCATTATTATTATCATTATTACAATAATTTTCATTATCATTATTATTGTTATTATTATTACTGTTGTTCTTATTATTATTAATAATAGTTATTAGAATAATATCATCATTATTATCATTATCATCATCATTATTATTATTTTCATTGTTATTATTGCCATCATTATTATTGTCATTATAACTATTGCTATAATTATATTATTAAAAATATTCACTGACTTTCACCTATAAACACGTTTGTTTCGCAGACTATTATATTTACCCTTTACCTCCCCTTCACTAACTTCCTTTGTTGTCTTGAGTACTACATTTCCTGCGTTACTCTGGCCTCACACACTCTCTCTCCCTCTCCCGTTCTCTTTCCCACTTTCTGTTCCCTTCTAACTCTCCCTTTTTTTCCTTCTCCACCCCCAGCCCCGTTCCATTTTCTACTACTCTCCCCTCTTCCCCTTCCCCCTTTTCTTCCTCTACACCATAACCCTCTCTCCTTTCTCTCTCTTACTTCTGCTTCTCCCTTTCCCCTTCCATCCTCTCTCCCTCCCCCACCCCTTTCCCCCTCTTTCTTGTGGACGTTTCTCTGTATTGCGTGTTCACATGAGGGCTATGTTCTCCCGCAGGACAAGAGAGAATACAGTGCGGTCTTTGTTTTGATATGAAATGCTTGGCTAAATAACCTGTGTACTTTGCGTGATTCATCGTTCTTTCTCCATTTCTTTCTCCCTTTGTGTCTCCTTGCGTGTGTCTTGCTTGATTCCTTTCTGTCGCCCTTTATGCAGTGTGTGCGTCCTTTTT
>NC_091558.1:30172514-30175014 GCF_042767895.1 Penaeus vannamei | reverse complement strand
TATATATATATATATATATATATATATATATATATATATATATATATATATATATATATATATATATATATATATATATATATTATATACATACATACATATATATATATATATATATATATATATATATATATATATATATATATATATATATATATATATATATATATATATATATATATATATATAATGGCCCCGGTTATAACTCTACGGGTGGCAACCCCGGTTTCACTTAATCGGTTCTCAACGCAATATCATATTTGATATATATATGTATATTGATATAGATAGATAGACGTAAGGATAGATTAACTGATAGACAGAGATGCATAGATAGACGGATATCAGTCTACCTATCTATCTATCTGTCTACCTATTTATCTACAATATATATTTATGTCTGTGAGTACGTGATCTTGCGTAAAACTGCACTCTTTCTCAGCAGATTCAACCAAAACAATCAAAACATCAAATCTACCATCTCCGCCATTACTAATTACCAGCCAGCCTCTCCTCGCCACGATCACAAACAAAACACATTTGACATTTAATTAACGGGCTTCGTTGCAGCCCCAGCCACTCCTTGCTCTCACCAACCCAACACAACCTCGTCCTTCCTTACCCTCTTTACCCATACTCATTTACTGTACCTTACTCTACTCATGCATCATCACACATCTTTCCCATTCTTGCCCACTGAGCTCACTCTCACGCATCCTACCCACCCTCAAGCATCCTCGCCTATCTTAAGAACCTGCTGCTTCAATACCAAAGATTTCTTCATGATCCTGTCTGTTGGTTTTCTCATGATAGTATCCCATGAACAACAGGTCGAGAGCAGACATTTTCTGGGAATGTGTTCTGCCATTCTGACATATACACATTCACACAAATATGTAAAAACATGTGCATATGTAATTGAATACGTCGATAGACTTGTCAATAGTAGGGATTACAAAAGGTGATTCAAATGGATAACACAATCGAAAGAAAGCGAGATAAAGAGAGGAAGGGAAAAAGAAAGAAAGAGAGATACAGAGACAGACAGACAGGCTGATATACAGAGACAGGTGGATAAACAAGAAGATAGAGCAAAGTGAGATAGAAATCCATGAGAGATTCGTGTCGGCGAGAGATACAGGATCGTCTCTTTATGGAGCCTGTGATACATGGCAACTTGAAGATAAACTACAAGACGTTACGACCTTAATGAAGGTGGCGAAGGGCGTGAGAGAGAGAAGAAGTGTGTGTAAAGTGTGTACATATGTGCGTACGTTTGTGTGTTTGTGTATGTACACGTGATGTGGAAGTTAAGATACACGAACCGCCATTAGAAAAATAACTTCAACTTTAAGCCAAAGGCATCCTCGCATGAATCCCCAACGAACCAAAATGAGGAACAAACAACTATAACAAAAAGAAGAACAACGATAACAATAAAACAACAACAAACACGAGTCCAGGACCACCACGAAAGCGGAAGAGCACTACGGCCGTCGAGCACCACGAGGCCAAAGACAACCACGCACGGATCCCCGACGGACCAACACGAGGAGCAAACAAACAATAACATCAAAAATAATACCAAACGCGAGGCCACGACCGCTCCGAGGACGAAAGAGAGCGAGAGGCCATCAGGCATGAGAGACGAGACCACACGAGGCCTCAGCCAATAAAGCAAGAAGGTAGCAACCGAGCCGCGCCATTTCGCCGCCGAGAGTGCAGGCAGGGCGGGCCATAACCTGGGAGGAAGAGGAGGGGGGGGGGGTTGATGGGAATAAGCGCGGGGGGGGGGGGGGGGGGTAGAAGGAAAGGAAAGGGCGGAGGGGGATGGGGAAGGGCGGAGGGAGGTGGGCAAGGGCGAAGAAAGATAGGGGATGGGTGAGGAAAGGTGGGGAAAAGGCGTAGAGAGGTAGGGGAAGGGCGAAGGGAGGTGAGGGAAATGAAGGGGAGTTTGAAGGGGAAGAATAGCTTGTGGGGGTCTCGTTGAGGGGGGGGGGATAACGAAAGTGAAGGGATAAGGAAGAGAGGAAAGAGGTAAGGGGGGGGGGATAAGATACCGGTCGTGATAGCTCGGAAGGAAGGGGAAGGGAGCGGAGGGATGAAGCCGAGGGGGGGAAGGGGGGAGGGTAATGAGGCGGGGACAAATAGCAGTAAAGCCGCACATACGAGGGACGCACATGTCGGTGGCCGGAATTCATTACACGACTACATGAAGCTCATTTATGAACAAAGGTGGGGTGGGGAGGGGTGGCGGATCTAGGGGCGAGGGGGGGAGAGTGGGGAGGGGGGAGGCAAGACACCTGGGGGAGTTTATTAACAAGGGAAACACACTCATGCACTCAGGCTGTTTGGGTTGTGACAAGCGGAAGGGGAAGTGGGAAGGGAGGGACGAAAGGAGGGAGAGTGGGAGGGAATACAAGAAAAGGAAAGGGAGGAGGGACGCAGAGAGGAGAAAGACATGGGTAAGAAGGAAGAGGGGGAGAGGTAGAATCGGTGA
>NC_091558.1:30145014-30147514 GCF_042767895.1 Penaeus vannamei | reverse complement strand
CACACACACACACACACACACACACACACACACACACACTCACATATATATATATATATATATATATATATATGTATATATATATGCATATATATATATTTATATGTATATATATATATATATATATATATATATATATATATATAATATGTATATATATATATATATATATGTATATATATATATATATATATATATATATATATATATATATATATATATATATATATATATATATATATATATATATATATATATATATATATATATATATATATATATATATATATGTATATATATATATATATGTATGTATGTATATATCTGTGTGTGTGTGTTTGTGTATGCATGCCCGTATGCATACATACGCGCATGCAGTAGGTCCATGGCTCATCCAGCGCGAGCGAGAGGAAAGCCAATCGCCATTCGATCCCGCCGCCATCCCTGCCTGTGCGTCGGCCGCGCTGCTTACCTTCCCCTCTCCCTTTCCTTTCCCTAATGGCTTGTAAAATGACCCGCTCGCAAATGTTGCAATTCCATGAGGCACCGAGGCTCTGCTCGCCAAACCGACTTCGGCCAATCCCACTGGTGCTTCCGGGGGCGATGTTGTTCTTGTTGACTGGTTTTGTTTCGCTCGCTCGTCTGCAATTTGGGCCGGAAAGGAGTTGTTGTTTTTGGCAGTTGTTTAGAGCGGATGGATAGATGGTTAATGGTGATGGTGCTGAGGATAGGAACGAGGATTGAGCTCCGGGATGCCTCCGCCGAAGAGGGATTTCATGTCCTCTGAGGCGATTGTCATTAGGATATTAGTATGCTTTCACGTGTGTGAGGAACAGAGCGGGTATGTGTTCACATAATCTCTCTCGTGTCCTCTTTATGTCTCTAACTTTCTCTTTGTGTCTGTCTGTTCTATATATGGCTATCTGCCTTTCTATCTATCTATTTATCTATTTATTTTTTTTTGTGTGTGTGTATGTATGTGTGTGTTTACGTGTGTGTGTGCATGTGTGTTTATATGTGTGTGCATATGTCAGTATATACGTGGATGTAACTTTATTTAGTCCCTCATTTATTTGTCGGTTATTCTTTGCGAGATTAAAAAAAAAAAAAAAAAATCAGCAGTTTCCATTAAGAATAGGATGGCCTGCCCTGCCAGCTGGCCTCCCTGCCTGACTGTCTCTCGCAAACTGATTATCTGAATGGCATTTTTTACTCTCCGACCCTCTCCTCTACGTCAGTCTTTCTGTCTACCTGTCTCTTGTCCTGAAAGACTGGTTGTCTATTTGTCTGTCTATCTGTCACTCGTACCTTGTCGTAGCACCCAATATTGTAAATAATGCGATATCTTTGAAATCTCCCTCGCTAAACAGAATAACAAAAGCCTGTAACAGAATGTTATGCATTTATCCATGTGTTCTTTTTTGGGAGAAATGAAGGTCTTGAAGTGTATATGTATGTATTCGATACATTAGTAGTTGTATCCATAGAGAGATAAAAAAGGTGATAATAATGATAATGATGATGATAATGAGTAATGAGTAATGGAAATAATAATGATAATGATAATGATGATGATGACAGTGATAGAAATTATTAGGAAAATAAAATTATAATGATAATAATCATAATCTTAACAATACTGATGATGATATTAGTAGTTATAATGATGATGATGATAATAATAATAATCACAATAATAACAATAATAATAATCACAATAATTACAATAATAACAATAATAATAATCACAATAATAACAATAATAATAGATAATAATGATAATAATAACAATAATGATAATAACAATAATAATGATAATAATTATTGATAATAACAATAATAATAATAATAATAATAATAATAATGATAATGATAATGATAATGATAATGATAATGATAATGATAATGATAATGATAATGATAATGATAATGATAATGATAATGATAATGATAATGATAATGATAATGATAATGATAATGATAATGATAATGATAATGATAATGATAATGATAATGATAATGATAATGATAATGATAATGATAATGATAATGATAATGATAATAATAATCATAAATAATAGCAAAATAACGATAATAACAATGGTAATTATAATAATAGAAGTAGTAGTAATAATGATGATGATAATAATAATAACAATAATAATTATCTCAACAATAATAATAATGATAGTTACTACAACTGCTACTACTACTAACAATAATAATAATAATAATAATAATAATAATAATAATAATAATATCAATAATAATAATAATAATAACAATAATAATAATAATAATAATAATAATAATAATAATAATAATAATAATAATAATAATAATAAGGATAATTGCTGTTAGTATTACTATTACTATGGTCATTATTGTTATTATCATTACTGGCGACCTCAGAGACGCAGCAGGAACGCGCCCGGCCGTGGGCCACGAGAGCCGGTCAGCCGGGGCGCGCGTGTCGAGTCCCGCCCAGAGGCTTTTGACT
>NC_091558.1:30097514-30102514 GCF_042767895.1 Penaeus vannamei | reverse complement strand
GATATACAACACACAAGCCACAAATAATAAAATGCATGTATCAGTGCACCCAACGAGCGACATCGAAGGGTCTCTGTGTCCCTTGAGTGATGTTGATCGTGTGCAGTTGATGCTGCAACATGAATCACGTAAACTAGCCAACCACAATCATAGTGAGTATGTACAGGGGTAGAATGGTTGGTGTAAAGGATGGTCTGTAGTTGATAAGACATTGATGTGACTATGAGTTTGATGTAATGGCAGAGTGGGTTGTATACACATGCATAATATGCTATTGATAATCATTTAATGGTGGTCGTATAAGTTGTAAGATATTTGCAGCAGAACAGCGTTTATTATGTTTTTATTATAATAATACAAATCTATAGGGTCTTTTGCGTAATGTGTCATAATGATTATGGTTCGATAGTAAATATATGCTGGGCAAATTGTGTGACAATTAGAATTAATATTTGCAATGACTGATACACATAGACTCTGACAATGACATACATTCTGACACTCATTACTGACAGAGCAATTCATCTCTTGCTCTTTTCCGTATGTTCTCCAAATTGTGGCTGGTTTTGACAAATGTCCAGTAGTGGTCCATATCTTTCTGTCTCTATTGTGTGCTGCCTCTTGTTCCAGGGCTCTGGCGGTATTTGTGTCTACCTGTAGTTATTTCTATTTTTGTTTGTTTGTCTTATTTTGAGCGTTATTGTTTGTGTCCAGATGTAGGGCATTTTCGTGAAAGTTAAACCAATTAGGCCACGTACGTCATGGAGGCACCAGGATCATTAACTGCCATGAATACCCGCCAAATAAAACCCCAGTCGCTTGCAGTCTTCACAGCCCCCGTATTTTCACCTTATGAAGCCTTTTTTTTTTTTTTCTTTTTTACATACATAA
Organism: Penaeus vannamei; assembly: GCF_042767895.1. Taxonomy (NCBI): domain Eukaryota; kingdom Metazoa; phylum Arthropoda; class Malacostraca; order Decapoda; family Penaeidae; genus Penaeus; species Penaeus vannamei. The sequence goes on along the minus strand of NC_091558.1, from coordinate 30,101,623 downwards.
TGAACAGATAAGAAATTTGAACTTACGGCTTGACTCTATAATATTCTTGAGCCATCACCTTTATTCACATTTTGAGCTTTAACTTTAGGTATACTGTTCTGCCCAAGTTTTGACCGTATTTACCCAGATCCTCTGTCTTTCTTTCTTTCTTTAATATTTCATGTAGGTCCACTTGTTTAGTTGAAACATTTCTTTCTTTCTGTTAAAACGTTCTATCTGGCAATTATTTACTTCGTGTCCAAATGTTTTGCCTTTTATTCATCTCTCTATTTTCTTGTATTCGAATGCTCTGCCTGTGTGTATCAGTTTGAATGTGTTCAAACATTTTGTTCGGGAGTGCCACTCTTTCTAAGCGCTATGCTTCTCTATATTTTTAATCTGCAGCCGGGTGTTCCCTGTATTTCTGTCTGCAGTTAATCTTTTACTTTCATTTTTCATTTATTTATGTGCTTGTTCCATTTTGGATCTTACAAGTTTACTCATTGTAGTGAAAGTGCTAATGGTGATGTTGCGTATAATGATAGTAACGATTAAAATAATCAGGACAATATGGATTAATAATAACAATAACCACAACATCAAAAACAGGATAATCCAAAATAACGAAAAAGTCTCAACAACGACTACACTAATACTCATAAAGGCTACATTAAAAAAGAAATAGGAAAAGCACTAGTTTCCTTTTCTATAAACAGACAGGTAGATATATTGGGAGAGAAAGCGAGCGCGGTGAAGCCTTGCAAGGATCATTTGCTGAAACTCTCAATATTACACGGGATGTGCTTTTTGCTCGCTGTTCTTTTTGCAACTGAAGGTGCTGGATCGCCGAATGAATTGCGTCTGCTGTGAAAAGGGGTAATTTATCTTAACTTCCACGCACTCGAGAGGAAAAAGAGAGGAAACAGGAAACGGCAGATGGAAAACGGCTCGGGTTTCCTGTGCGAGTAATCAATTATTATTTTTCCGTCAAACATGCTATGTGTATTTCCGTCCACCAGTCTGCCGATCTGGCTGTCAGTTTGTATCTTTTTCTCCTCTCTCTCTCTCCCTCTCCCTCCTCTCCCTCCTTCCCCCCCTCCCTCTCTCTCTCTCTCTCTCTCTCTCTCTCTCTCTCTCTCTCTCTCTCTCTCTCTCTCTCTCTCTCTCTCTCTCTCTCTCTCTCTCTCTCTCTCTCCCTCCCTCCCTCCCTCCCTCCCTCCTCCCTCCCTCCCTCCCTCCCTCCCTCCCTCCCTCTCTCTCTCTCCCTCCCTCTATCTCTGTCTCTCCCCCTCCCTCCCTCTCTCCCTTCCTCCCTCCCTCCTTCTTCTCCCTCCACTCTATCTCTCCCTGTCTCCCTCTCTCTCCCCTTCCATCTACCTCGCAATCTACCTATCTCCTTATCGCAGCCCGCACTCGCAGCTCCTCGCATCCCTCTCCACTGAAGCGTGATTGAGAACGGTGTCAACTCGGCACAGAATTAGGATCTGATATTAGCAAAATCCGGTCCCTTTGACCCAGCGTCCGAACGTACCCAGTGTCTCTCCGTTCCCAAACTCTGACAAAGCGGGCCGGGTAATGCCGCCGTTCGCTCAACCGAATTACTCGTTCGGTTGTCGACGATTGGAAACATCTGACTGGATTTTCGGAAATTTCATCCTGATGATATTTTCTCCATCACGTTCTTACGTTCTCGTTCTCTTTAATTTCGAGGTCCGTTTTTTTTTTTTGTCTGTATTTTGTTTTCTTTTCTTCCTTATTTCTTTTCTCTTTGTCTTTCTTTGTTTTTCTATTTGGATTTTTGAACCTATCTGTCCGTCTATCTGTCTGTTTTTATACATGCGCGCGCTCGTGTGTGTGTGTGTTTATTATGCACTCTCTCTCTCTCTCACTCTCACTCTCACTCACTCACTCTCTGTCTCTGTCTCTCTCTGTCTCTGTCTCTGTCTCTCACTCTCTTTCCCTCTCTCTATCTCTCTCTCTCTCTCTCTCTCTCTCTCTCTCTCTCTCTCTCTCTCTCTCTCTCTCTCTCTCTCTCTCTCTCTCTCTCTCTCTCTCTCTCTCTCTCTCTCTCTCTCTCTCTCTCTCTCTCTCTCTCTCTCTCTCTCTCTCTATATATATATATATATATATATATATATATATATATATATATATATATATATATATATCACACACACATACACACACACACACACACACACACACACACACACACACACACACACACACACACACACACACACACACGCACGCACACAAACTCACTCACTCTTTTTCTCTCTTTCTCTCTCTGCCTCTCTCTCTCTCTCTCTCTCTCTCTCTCTCTCTCTCTCTCTCTCTCTCTCTCTCTCTCTCTCTCTCTCTCTCACACACACACACACACACACACACACACACACACACACACACACACACACACACACACACACACGCACACACACACACACACATTCCAATCCTTCCTTCTCCTCCTCTCTTCCCTCTTTTCGTACTCGAAAAAGTAATCTTGAAATCCGCAATAATTTTCCACAGTGGTTCAGTGGCGACGCGTGTAACTGCCAAACATAACTTATATATGGAAAACCAGCCGCAAACATTTTGGCAGATACAACTGAAATAGGTGTTAAGTTACGATATAGAGGGTAAAGCATCCCGGCAAACAAAATACTACACATAATACTGTACAATGTTATTCATGTTGTGAATGCACTCCGTTAATTAACGTCATCTGCATCTATAGTGTTATTTAAACATTATTATTGTAATTCCTATCGCTATCATTATTACCAATATCAGTAGTTTTTTCCCCAGCCATATAGAGAAATATCCTATTTTATCATTATCTTTCTTGTTATGATTATCACTATTCAAAATCATTCTCGTTTTAATTAACCCTGACGCCAGTAGATTCCCTACCACAGCTGATTTTGTTCACATCAACCCTGTCTATCTCTCCTCTCTCTCCTTTTTCGCTTTCTCTCTCTCTCTCTCTCCTTTTTCGCTTTCTCTCTCTCTCTCTCTCTCTCTCTCTCTCTCTCTCTCATTCTCTCTCTCTCTCTCTCTCTCTCTCTCTCTCTCTCTCTCTCTCTCTCTCTCTCTCTCTCTCTCTCTCTCTCTCTCTCTCTCTCTCTCTCTCTCTCTCTCTCTCTCTCTCTCTCTCTCTCTCTCTCTCTCTCTCTCTCTCTCTCTCTCTCTCTCTCTCTCTCTCTCTCTCCCTCTCCCATTTCGCTTTCCGTTAGATAGGCCGAGTTAGCGAGAGAAGGGGAAGACCATGATGAAATACACTTCGGGAGAAGGAAGTATGATAAAAGAGAGAATAGGGAGAGGAAGGAATAAAAGGGAGCAAAGCACTGTGTGGAATTTGGATGAGAGTGAGAGAAATGGGAGAAAGGGATAGGGAAAGATGGGTAGGCAAGTTAAGGGAGAATGAGAGAGAGAAAATAGGAGAACGTGGGCAGAAGTGACGATTGGAAATAACAGGAGGATGAGAGAGAGAGAGAGAGAGAGAGAGAGAGAGAGAGAGAGAGAGAGAGAGAGAGAGAGAGAGAGAGAGAGAGAGAGAGAGAGAGAGAGAGAGAGAGAGAGACGGAGACAGAGACAAAGAAAGAGAGAGAAAGAGAAAGAGTGAGATGGAATAGGGTAATAAAGAGGGGGAGGGGGAAAGGGGGCGGGAGACTCAGGTCAGGGAGATACACAGAAAAGAAAAGGAAAGCGGATCATACAGAAATCATTGATGTGACTGCGAAGGACGAGGAAAGAATGTAAAGCTCGTATTACTGTATATATATATATATATATATATATATATATATATATATATATATATATATATATATATATATATATATATATATATATATATATATATATATGTGTGCGTGTATGTGTGTGTGTGTGTGTGTGTGTGTGTGTGTGTGTGTGTGTGTGTGTGTGTGTGTGTGTGTGTGTGTGTGTGTATTCATATGTATACACACACACACATACACAAACACACACACACATACCCATATATATACATATATATAAATATATATATATATATATATATATATATATATATATATATATATATATATATGTATATATATATATATATATATATATATATATATATATATATATATATATAT
>NC_091558.1:30047514-30050014 GCF_042767895.1 Penaeus vannamei | reverse complement strand
CTCTCCTTCAATCCCACCTTTCATGCTTCCCCACCTCTCCCTCTCTCTCCTTCCCTCTTCCTACCTCATACTCTATTTCTCCCCCTCTTTTTCTCTTCACTTCACTCTCCGTCCATGTTTTCTCCCTTCTATTTCATCCTCCTTCGTTCTTCCCCTACTTTATCACTCTCTCCTTCTTTCTCCTTCTCTCTCTCTCTTTCCTCCCTTCTTCTTCTTCGTTCCTCTTTCATTGCTTTCTCCCTCTTCCTCCTTCTCTCTCTCCCCTTCGCTCCCCTCTCCCTCCCTCTTCTTCGTTCTTCCTCCATTACTTTCACCTTCTCCCCTCTCGAAAGCATCAATCAGTTATCACTAATCACTTCAGCTTTGCTTTGACTAATCCTCTTTAGAATTATTTTTCGATGATTAATTATCTCAGGCATCAATTATAAACCGCTGTATGTGTCTGTTTCCCACGGCGCCAGGGTATGATAATGGCATGGATAGAGATCGGTGTGTTATCGCGTTTCAAAAAAAAAAATAATAATAATAATAAAAAAATAATGATAATGGAAATAAGAAAAAAATAATCAGATGAATGAATAGATTGATAAATAAACGCACATAATATTAAATTGTGTACCATAGGAATAAAGGAAGATTAAAGAAAAGGAAAAAAGAAATAAACAAACGAAAAATGTTCCTGTGCAAAGTTAATTTTTATATCATTGCTATTACCCTCCCCCCAAAAAAAGGAATAGATATATGATAATTATATGATTAATAATGATGATAAGAACAATAAATAAAATATATTATAAGATAAACAAAGTAAGTGTGCAAGAGAATGATAAATACATAGAGAGATAAACAGATAGATAGATAGATAGCTATCATAGTAAATTTGTGTGGAAGGGGTGGCAAGAGTTCTTTATAGAAACCAATCTTATGTTTCGTCAATGTCTTAGAAGTTGGACATATTTATTACAATGCTATCTTTATTCATATTGTCCATAGTCTTTATCAAACTATATGTATGTCCGTATTACTCTTCATTTCGTTACCGGCTGTCTTTGCCATTTTGTGTGCGGTCTACTATCTTAAGGCCTTTCGCTGTCTGACGATTTCTTGTTCTTTGTTCTTTCTTCTCTCCTTTAGTTTCTCTTTTTCTTCGAAAGGTTTTATGTCTAGTAAAATTTGTTTATTTCCGAGCAACTTATCCTCCGTTTTTCTGTATGTTATTTTCAATTGACGTTTTATTGTCTCTCTCTTTTTTTTTAGTGATCCATATTTTTTTATCATCCATGTCTATAACATTCTGGAATTTCGGCCGTATGTCGTCAGCCAGTCTGCTTGCCTGTGTCCGCCCCTTCCCATTATGTTTGCCATTCGTGTTCCAGCTCTCTCTCTATCTATTTACTTTGCATGCTTGTTTGTATATTTTTTTTCTTGTTCCTTAACTCTGCTCCCTTTTCGTCAGCCTGCCTACGTGTCAGTTCCTGCAACCTGCTTTTCTGTGTCACGGTTTCTGCACATCCTTCTCTGTTGGTGTTTCTTGCACTTTGTCTCTATCGGTTTCCCTATTTGTCGATTCCTGGACGGTCTGCCTATTTGTTCGTCTGCTTGCCAGTTTGCCCGCGTGCTTGCCTGGCCAGCTGCCTTTGTTCCACCACCCACGCGCCGTTTCCAATGTCTGCTCCTTTTAAGTGAATAACTGTAAACAGCTGAAAACTTGTTGGCGGGGAAAGGCGGGCTATTTCGCACAGGAACAGGTGTTTCTGTTGCAACTTTGGCTTTTAAAATCTTGCATTTGTCACTCGAGCCATTACAAAGTTTTGTAAACAGATGGAATTATAGTTCTGTTTTGTTTTCTTTAATTCCGTTTCAATTTGAATTTGTAGATTTCGACTATGAATAGAAGTGAAGAACAAAAAAAAAAAAAATGAAATAAAAAAATATATACTTTATACGTACGTACATACATAAACAAAAACAGACACACATATGAATACATGCATATATATATATATATATATATATATATATATATATATATATATATATATATATATATATATATATATATATATATATATATATATATATATATATATATATATATATATATATATATATATATATATATATATATATATAAACATCTCTTTCCCCAAGGAAAAGCCTGAGCCCAAATATCAAAAGCCGAGCGCCCAAAATAACAGCAGCCAAGGCTTTAAGCGAAACCAAGCCAAATATTCGTTCTCATTTTTTTCCCTCGATGCTTTTCACTCTCCTTATTTTCTCACGTATTTTGACGCGAGGGGGAACCGAGGCGTATAAACTGAGCCTTATACAGAGGCTTTTTCAACGCTCGCTGGAACGGATCACTTGTTGAAATATTCATGTTCTCGACACGTTTGCCTCCGACTGGAACAGCGATGCAGAAATCGCGAAAGTCAACTGCCTTTTTTCCTTCTTTTTGGCATTTATTTAGAAATATTAAAAGTAGACATATTTTCGATTT
>NC_091558.1:30010014-30012514 GCF_042767895.1 Penaeus vannamei | reverse complement strand
GAGAGAGAGAGAGAGAGAGGAAGGGGTGAATGATACGTACATAAAATGGTATATACCTAAGCGGTTATTAAAATGCGTGTGAAGGTAAATCGATAGATAAAGATCTAGGATACCCCACCATGTTATACGCGATAAGAGTATGTTTATATCTCACTGTTTGTTTACGTGTTCATGTGTGCATTAGGGGTGTTTGTTTGTCTGTTTGCGCTTGGGGGGGCGTGCTACATATCTTTGTAAATATATATCAGTGGGTTCTATGATAGAATGAAGGGAAGAAACGATGGAAAAAGCTGAAAAAAATGCACAAACAAACGGTACCATAAGATATCCAACATCAGCTCACGACAGCTGCAAAGATTACAGTGCATAAGTATACGATACTTGCCATCTAACTGTTCGATAACAAATACCAGGTCTTCAGGGGGAGAGACTGACGGATTTAAAACAAAGTTGCAACGAACCACTTGCAAAGATATCATCGGGAAATTATTTTTCTTCTCTCCCTCAAGAGTTAAATGGAAGTCATTACATCGCAAAAAAAAAAAAAAAAAAAAAATATCAATGACATATTTGATTGTAGGAACCCTCAAAAAATGTGTAAGCCAAAGTATGACTGAATTCGCAAAAAAATAATAATAAGTAATAAAAGATAATAAATAAATAAATAAATAACATGATTAAATAGATCAATAAAATAATATTAATACCATATATGATTTGGATTCCACAAGTTATTCAAGTAATTGTAGAATTCGTAAAAGATGGATATTCACTTATAAAAGGAAAACCTCTTCACGCAAAATTCAACTATTGGTTCTACGAAGTAATGGTTTATGCAATTAATGCCAGTCACCGTTGAGGGTAAACAGAGAAAGGAATGCGTATGTAATGGTTCGGGATCTCAAAGGACGTTCGGTTTTATTTGTGGATTATGATTGAATCACGTATACGGGTGTAAGATTTGAGGGATTCGGGATTTAAGGATATTCGATTCAAGGGAACGGGAGGCAAGGTTTTAGCGGTCGAGAAGAAGGATACGAAAGGATGATCTCCGTTAGATGGAATGTACGAAGGCAAGTTTAGGTCTCTCAAATGACGTCAGGTGCGGCCTTCGCGCAGGGGATAGAGAGAGCGATATCGGAAAATCTAATTTATCTGATGTAAAAAATGGCATTGATAATTTCATTAGGGAAACGATTAATGAAATAAATGAATAACACACACACACACACACACACACACACGCACGCACGCACGCACGCACGCACGCACGCACGCACACACACACACACACACACACACACACACACACACACACACACACACACACACACACACACACACACGCCCGCACGAAAAGAGTGTGCAACTTGGAGCTAAATAGCTTCCCTCTTTTTTGACCGCAGCTTGTTCTCTATATCATTGACAACCTTCCCCATCTTACGCTCATATCTACATCTGTCATCCTGTGTTATTTATAGTATGTGTGTTGGCCACCCGTCCTCAGGTACACCCTAATATATTTTTCAAAGAATACCCTCCTTTGCCCTCCACAAAGTCAGTCGATTTTCTCCTTACTGAAAAAAAACCGCTCCTGCCTTTTCATTTCCTTCTTCCTTGGCGGGCCACTCTTCCTCAGAGAGGCCTTCCCTTACCTTCTCCCTTTACCTTACCTATTCCAGCCTTCTATCATAATCTTTTTGTTTTATATTTTTTTCTCGACCTCTCTGTCTTCCCCTCTGCCCCTCCCCCTTTCGCTGCACCCCCCCCCCTTCTCGTATTCCTTCATCTTTCATCTCTCCTTCACCTCTCCTCAACTCTTTCCCTTCTTTCCTTATACTTTCCGCTCTCTCCTTCTCCTTCTCCCTTCCTGAGCCCTCCTCCCCTTCTTCTCCAGCTGCCAGTACTCGCCCGGTGTTCCTCAATACTCCATTTCCTTTCACTTTTTCCAATCTCTTTCTCCATCTTCTCCGCTATTCTGCTTTTTCTCTCCTCAATACTACTTCATCTTCTCCCTCTCGTTACCCCTTACCCTTCTTTCTTCCCCCAAACCCGTTCGCCTCATCTCCCTTTCCCCAACCCCCCTACTCATTTCCCTGTCCCTCCCCCGCTCTCTCAACTCACCCTCCTCTTTTCCTTCGAGCAAACCACCTTTTTCTTTTCTTCAACTCATCTCCTTTTTCCTTCTCTGTTCTGCAACTCCTCCCCCCCCCCCCCTCCCTACCCCTTCTCCCTCCATCCCTCTCTTCCCCCTTCCCTCTTCTCCCTGATCCATTCCTTACCCCTCCTCCCTCCTCCACTCCCTACGTCTTTCCTCCCCACTCCTGACCTTTCTCTCTCCCTCACTCTTTACCCCTTCTCCTCCACCCCTTACATCCCTCCCTCGTCCACTCCTTCCCCCTTCTCCCTTTCCCACTCCTTGCCTCTCTCCCCTACTCCTTGCCCCTCCCGCCACCCCCACCCCTCCCAGTGCACCCGTCCGAAGCTTTTCAACAAAAGT
>NC_091558.1:29980014-29985014 GCF_042767895.1 Penaeus vannamei | reverse complement strand
CTTCTCGTTTCCTCTCTCCTCCTCCCTTCATGCCATTTTTACTCTCTCTTCAAGACTTTGCCTCATCTATCTCTGTTACAATAATTACCTCTAACCTCAAAAAGAGGAATAAAAGCCACCCCGGGCAAAAGAGAATAATGATAATAATAAAATTATAATAACAGAAAAACAGAAAACAAAAAGAAGAAGAAAAAGAACGAAAGAAAGAAAGAAAAAAAAACTACACAAACTATATCGTCATGTGACTCTTACCGGCAAACGTTTTTCTCTTGTGTTGCTTAACTGGAGAAAATATTATTAGCAAGGCTTTTACATGTATTTTGAAAACACATAAATTACAGAGCATTTTCCTCTTCTGCTTTGTGTTTCTTTTCTTCCCGTTTGTCTTCCATTGTCTTAATAACTTTCCCCCATTTGTCAGTATTTTTTTTTTCTCTGTACTTTACTTTCTAATTCTCTTTCTCTTTATTTTTTCTCTCTTTCTTCTCTTCCTTTTTGTAGACCTCGTTTTTTTTCTTTTCATGGTTTTGTCCTGTATGTATTTATTTCTAATTTAGAGCTTTATCTCATCTTTTCTTCCTCCTCCATTTTCGTTACTTATGTCTCCTCCTTTTCCTCTCATTCCTCTGTCTCGCTGTAGTATTTCGGTTTCTTCTCTCTCTACATATATTATCCTTTCCTTCGCTTTCTCCTCTTCCTCTGCCTTCATTCTCTTTATTACTCATAGCCATCATATTCTTAAACCTTCTTTTCTTTCTTCTTTTCTATCTTTGTTCTTCTCCAGTTTCGCTCTTCCTCTTCCTCTACTTCCTCTACTTCTGCCCCTCTTCCATATCCTTACCCTCTTCGTTTCTGTTTCCTTCTCCTCCCCTGTCAGCTCCCTCTCGTCTTCTCATCTTCTCTGTGTCCAGTTCATTCTCTCATCCTCTCGCCTCTATCTTCCTCCTTCTCTTTGTCCATTTCCCACTCCTTTTCGCCTCCTCTCTGTCTCCACTTCACATTCCCTCTTCCTCTCACTTCTGTCTTCCTCTCCTTCTCTTTTTCCATTTCCCACAACTTTTCGCCTCCTCCCTATCTCCACTTCACATTCCCTCTTCCTCTCGCTTCTATCTTCCTCTCTTTCTCATCATCCACTTCCCACTCATTCTCGCCTCCTCTCCGTCTCCATTTTACATTCCCTCTTCCTCTCGCTTCTATCTTCCTCTCTTTCCCATCATCCACTTCCCACTCATTCTCGCCTCCTCTCCGTCTCCATTTTACATTCCCTCTTCCTCTCGCTGCTATTTTCTTCTCCTTCTCTTTTCCATTTCCCACTCCTCTTCCTCCTCCTATTTTGTCTCTCGTTCCATCTTCCCTATCCAATTTATAACCCTAATATGAACGGAGTCTTTTTTTCTGTTTTGAAACAATCAAACTCCCCTTCAAACTTTTTTTTCCTTATCCTTCGTTCAGGAGTCTTTGAGAATTAATATCATATTCTTTCAGACATCGTCGTCGGGATTATCAATTTAACATCCAGTCGTTTTATTCTTTCTAATCAATTTCTTCCCCGCTTTCTCCTGCATCTCTTCATCATTACAAAGTTTGATTTTATTATTATCGTTCTTTAAAAAAAAAGGAATCTACTCCCTCTTCTGTTTCGAAAAATGTGAATAGAATTTAACTCTTATCTTCATTTCCCTTCTATTTTAGTCGTTTCAAATAACCCTTTGAAACATTTTTGTCGGGTAAATAAATTACTCAGTGTATTTGCATATTTATCCAATGATGAATCGATGGGACGATTCGCTTTCGTTATATCTTTCTTTTTTTTTTTCATCGTGGACATTATTCCTTCTCTTTGTTTCCCTTTGAGTTGTATATTCGAGATGTTCATATTGTCTTGCATGGAATGATGACGTATTTATACACGCTAAAACGCACGCACATGCACGCGTATTTGCGTTCAGGCATTCGCATGCACCCACACATATTCGCTTGCATGTGGAATAACGGTCAAAAAATAGATATTCAGTTCACACTCGCGTAAATAATGAATACATATACATAAATAAACTTATTTGCTCTCTCGCTCGCACGAAACCAATTCTAAAAATTTAAAAGTACTATCTACCTATCTATCGATCCATCTATCTCACAATCTGTCTATCTGTCTATGAATACTGATTTGAATATGTATATGGGGTGCGTGTAGATAGAGATACACAAACAGAAATCGTGTTTTGCTCTCTATATCCTTTCCTCCATATATCTGCTCTCTTCCCCCTACACTCCTCTCCTCTTCCTTCTCTCTCTCGCTCTTCCTCTTCCCCCTACACTCCTCTCCTCTTCCTTCTCTCTCTCGCTCTTCCTCTTCATGCGCGTTCACCCTCTCCCTTTGCTCTCCCTCCATTCCCTCCTCCTTCTTCTCCTCTTTCCCTATCTCCCCCTCTCCTTCTCCCTCCTCCTCTTCTTTCACAACCCCCCTCTTCTTCCTCCTCCACTATCCCCTCTTCTATTTTTCTCTCTTCTCTTCCCTCCTTCTCTTTCACTATCTCCCCTTCTTCATTCCTCTTTTCCCATCCCTCTGTCTCCCTCTTCAATCATCTTCCCTTCTTTCTCCTTTATCGTTTTCTTCCTTCTCTTCCCTTTCCTACTCATTCCATTTCTCCTCTTTCTCTTCCACCATCTCTCCCTCTCCTCCTCTCTCTTCTCATTCCAAACATCTCTTCCTACTCCTCCTCTTCTCCTCCTTCTCCCCTCAGCTCCTCTTCGAATCCTCTCCCATTTTGCCCCCTTTTCTTTCCTTTCTGCCCTTCTCCCTCTTCCTCCTATTTCCCTCTTTCTCTTCCACTTTCTACTCCTCTCTCTCACTCTCTCCTTCTCTCTTCCTCACTTCCGCTCTCTCCCCTTCTTTGTCTCCCTCTCTCCTTCTTCCCCTTCCTTCCTCCTCTTCCCTCCTCCTCCTCCTCTTCCACCCATCTCCACTTCTTTCCCTTTCATCTCTCCCCTCCTCCCCTCTTCCAGTATACCACCTTTCTCTCTCCTCTCTCCCCTTCCCCTCCTCTCCTCTTCCGTTATCTCCCTCTCTCTCTCCTCCTCCCCCTTTTACGTTATCTTCCCCCTCCTCTCTTCCTCTTTTCTCTGCTATTTCTCCCCTCTCTTCCCATCCTCCTCTCTTTTCCTTCTTCGCTGTCTCCCCCTTTCTCTACCCCCTCCTCTTTCGCTATCTCCCCCCTTCCCCCTTCCTCTTCTGTCTTTCGCTATCTCACCCTTTCTCTCCCTCTCTCCCTCTCCCTCATCATCATCATCATCCTTCGCCTGTTTCCCCTCCCTCCTCTTCCTTCTTCGCTTTCATCTCTACCCAATTTCTCCCTCCTCCTCTTCCTCTTTCTCTATTTCTGGCTGTCTTCTCCCTTCCTTTCCTTTCTACCCTTCCTCCCCCTCCTCTTTCGTTATCTCCCACCTTTCTCCTCTTTCATCACTCTTTCCTTCTCTCTCCCTTTCTCCTTTCTTTTTTCCCGTCTCTCCCTTTTTTCCCTCCTCCTTCGCTATCTCCCCCCTTTCTCTTTCCCCTCCACCTCCTCCTCCTCCCCCTTTCTGCTATCTCCCCCTTTCTATCCCCCTCCACCTCCTCCACTTATCGCTATCTTCCCTTTATCTCCCTCCCTTACTCCTTCGCTATCTCCTCCCTTTCTCTCCCCCTCCTCCTCCTTTACGTTAACCCCCCCCTTTCTCTCACAATCTCTCCCTCATCCTCCTTCTTTGCTATCTCCCCCTTTCTCTCCCCCTCCCCTCTGCTCCTCCTCAAGTTATCATACCCCCTTTTCCCTCCCACTCCACCTCCTTCATCATTCCTCCCTTCACTATCTCCCCCCTTTCCATGCTCCCTCTCCTCACCTTTCCCTATCTCCCCTTTTCTCTCCCCTCCCCCTCCTCCTCCCCTCCTCGCCTTACATATCTACCCTCTTTCTTCCCTCCTCCTCCTCCACCCACACTCCCTTTCTCTCCTCCTCCTCCCTTCGCTATCTCCCCTTTCTCACCACCTCCCCCTCCTCCACTTAGCTATCTCCCATTTCTCTCCCCTCCTCCTCCCCCTTTCTGCTATCTCCCCCTTTCTCCCTCCCCTCCTCCCCTTCGCCATTCCCCCTTTCCCTCCCCCTCCCTCTCCCCTTAAAGCTATCTCCCCCCCTTCTCTTTCCACCTCCCCCTCCCTCCTCCCTTCGCTATCTCTCCCCCTTTCCCTCCCCCTCCTCCCTCCTTCCACTTTCGCTATCTCCCCCTTTCCCTCCCTCCCTCCCCCTTCCTCCCCCTCTTGCTATCTCCCACCACATACCTTTCCTCCCTCCCTCCCCCTCCTCCCCCTTCCCCAGCTATCTCCTTTTACCTTTCTCCCTCCCCCTCCCCTCCTCCTTCCCCTTCCGCTATCTCCCCCTTTCTCCCTCTCCCTCCCCTTCCTCCCCCTTCGCTATCTCCCCATTCCGCCCTCCCCCTCCTCCTCCTCCCCCTTAGCTATCCTCACCAGCCTTCTCTCCCTCCCTCCCCTCCTCCCCTTTCAGCTATCTCCCCCTTTATCTCCTCCCTCCCCCCTCCTCCCTCCTTCGCTATCTCCTCCCCTTTCTCCCCCTCCTCCTCCCATCGCTATCTCCCCCGGCCCGAGGAAGAGAACCCGAATCAAATCTCTCCCTTTACAGCGATAGTCAGTCAGGAATACAATAAGCGAAGCGGTCCCCGAGCAGTGGTTCGGGCGATGCCTCTCGTTGATTTCTTCCTTGTCTTTCTCTCCCTTTCTTTTTCTCTCTCTTTTTTCGGGTTCTTCACCTTCGTCGGTTTTGGACGTGAAGGGATTTGGCATTTTAAAAGGAAGTTATGTTTTCTGCGTGTGTATATGTGTAGATACAAACAATCATATATATACATATATATATATATATATATATATATATATATATATATATATATATATATATATATATATATATATATATATATATGTGTGTGTATGTGTGTGTGTGTGTGTG
>NC_091558.1:29970014-29972514 GCF_042767895.1 Penaeus vannamei | reverse complement strand
GAGAACTATAGGGTAATTATAATAACAACAATGAAGATGTGAATAACAACCATAAAAATGATAAAGATGATAATAATAATAATTTTCATTACTATCATCATTATTATTATTACTACTACTACTACTATTATTTTCATGGTAATGAAAAGAATCATCTTTTCTCTTTCATAATTATATACAAGATAATAACATACTAACACTACCTTGAACATTTTTAAAGAATTATTTTACGTTTAATTTACAACTGGCATTATTAATTTGAATACTACAATTGCTACTACTCCTATTACTAAGGATGATGATGATGATAATGATGATGATGATGATGATGATGATGATGAGGAGGAGGAGGAGGAGGAGGAGGAGGAGGAGGAGGAGGAGGAGGAGGATAGTACTAATGATGATAATAATGATGATAATAATAAAGATAATTGTAGTAGTAGTCGCAATAATGGCAATGATAATAATGGTAATAATGATGATAATATACTAATAGAAATGATAATAAAAACAATGATAACAATCATGATGATGATGATGATGATGATGACAATAATAATACCAGTAGTTGCAATAAAAGGGGCGATGGTGATGTTGCAAGCTTATGATCGTGTTAATGATAATAATGATAATCAATAATAACAAAAATAACACAAAACAATATCAGCATTAACGAGTGACGATGACAATGAATGAGAAAAGGAATAAGAATAATGGCAAGAACAAGTACAATGATAAGAATACGACCAAGAAAAAATAACGAGAATAAGAGAACGAAAATTAAGAAGACGGAAAAAGAAGGGATTAGCAAGGATAAAAAGGAAAAAAAAGACTCTACAGCAGTGCATAAAACCCAGTCACAAAATGATAAATCTCAAGTCCAAGAATCGGAAATAAAATTCTCCTGAGCAATTTCTACCTCCCGATTACGAACAAGGACCAAGAATGGAGAAGTTAATAAATGATCTCTCCTCCCGTTTCTCTTTTCTTTTCCTTTCTTTAACCTCTTTTCTCGTTCTTTGGACTTCAGATTTTTTCCTTTCGTTTCTTTTATTGTAATCTTTATACAGGAAGCATATTTGTACAAGCATTGACAGAGCGTTTCAGATATCGTGCTTTGTAACATGTTATTGTAAAGTCATGGAAAATGATGGAGGTGATTAGATCACTGACAGACATCTTTGGTCCGCACGCCAAGAAGACATCCGGGGGTTCGATGTGCCATTACAGGGTACGGAAAGAGAGAGAGAGAGAGAGAGAGAGAGAGAGAGAGAGAGAGAGAGAGAGAGAGAGAGAGAGAGAGAGAGAGAGAGAGAGAGAGAGAGAGAGAGAGAGAGAGAAGTGAGAAGTGAGAGAGAGAGGGGAGGGAGGGAGAGGAGGAGAGAGAGAGAGAGAGAGAAAGAGAGAGAGAGAGAGAGAGAGAGAGAGAGAGAGAGAGAGAGAGAGAGAGAGAGAGAGAGAGAGAGAGAGAGAGAGGATAGAGTGAAAGAAAGAGAAAAATGGATTTGCTGCTGTACTTGAAACTGCTCTGTTTCGGTGAGCATCAGCCATAGAGACTTCTCCTCACCTGCTTTTTCCGTTTCCTCTACAGATATCGAGTCTTCGGGCGTCTTGCATCGGCCCTCATCCAGGCAGTCTTCCATCAGGATCCCTCCTGGCACCTTCCCAGGGGCATGACAATCGCCACGTTTGTGGCACCGCCACTGGCACACTTCTTGACATTATTGGGTTTATGAATGCCTCTTGCCATTGATAATAGACGCGTTCGCTGAGGCTGCGTGTGGCGTCGGGGCCTCGTAGCCAAACGCTCACCCATGAATACACATCAGAGTAACATATTTCCTAGGTTGATTTATGCGTATATCGTGCAAATGGCTTGCTAAACAAATTAATGCCGAGTATTACGAATTAATCAGCTGGTGCATAATCTGATAATGCGCACATATTAGTTGTTCAATCAATCAAAACGTCCTTTCCAGCTCAATGGGCCGGTAAACACTCCTTAAACTTGTACTTATGAATCGTTAGTTGGTAGCATAATTACTTTTAGCATGATTATGTTATTACATTTCTGTTGTCTTGATGTTAAAATCAATCTTCCACAGAAGGAGCCTCGAACACCGGCCTACGATCAGGGCAATATATATGCATATATGCCCCACACTAACCCCAAACACAGCATTTCTCCAGGGAAATCCAGGTATGATATGAAGCCCCGAGACCCCGAAATATATAACACGAATGCCGGGAAGTCTCCGAGTGTCTCAGACCATTGTCTTCGTTTATAAGTATTTTTCTTTTCTTTTTTCTAGTGGATGGGAGGGAAGGAGGGACGGAGAGGGAGAGGAATTCGTCGGAGATATTCAAAGCCTCCAAACAGCACGCCTTCTCCCTTCGTTCTCCCGACGGAGGACGTGTTAACGCCTGACAAATCAGAATCATTAAGAAACAGAATCAGTGTCTCGAACCCTGCTTAGCTTCATCAACCAGAATGCGAGAG
>NC_091558.1:29953691-29956191 GCF_042767895.1 Penaeus vannamei | reverse complement strand
ATATATATATATATATATATATATATATATATATATATATATATATATATATATATATATATATATATATATATATATATATATATATATATATATATATATATATATATATATATATATATATATATATATATATATATAAAAATATATAGATATATATATATATCTATATATATATATATATATATATATATATATATATATATATATATACATATATATATATATATATATATATATATATATATATATATATATATCTATATATATATATATATATATATATATATATATATAAAAGTGTATAAACAAAACGCACAAATGCATTTATTGTATGCACTATGCACAGTGTTATCCCTCGTATTCATAGTCTTCGTTGATCCATTTAGTCTAATTAACTCATCTTTTGGACACTGATTATGGAAATTATTCTTTCACACATATCACGTATCAGCCGGACTCCCAGTATGCTAACCAAACGCTGTCGGATGAATAGATTGCAGCGCCAGCATCAAATTGCAATATTGGGAGCTACGTCCACATGTCACTTGTGAATACCAACGTGATTTTTTTTTTCACCCCTCCCCCTTCCCCCATTCCCCCCTCCCTCCCCCACCCCCCAGCCCAGCGTCGAAAAACACGACCGATGGGCGAGTGACAATCACCCATATGGCAACACTCATAACGGAATAATGGCGGATGCACACCTACATACGTACACAAACACGCACATACAGACAGACGCAGATATAGAGATGATACGGATATATACATAAACCTAGTTTGGGCAAAATCAGAAAGCATATTTACACATTTAAGCAATTAGGCGTACATAATCACCTCCGAACGTCTATAGATGCACCCAAATAAACAAAGAAGCATCGCAAAAAAGCATTTCTGCGCCGAAACGACTCAGAAAGCTTCGGATTCAGATCACAAAGGATTCAGTCCAGCTCAGTATAGGATCCAGAAGGAGGAGGCGAGTCCAATCCTTCTCTTTCAATCCTTTCTACCATCCCCTTCCCCTTCCTTCTCCCTTATTCGTTGTCACTCTTTTTTTCTTATTCCCCTTCTCCTCATCCGCTTCCCACTTCCTTATCTGTTATCTCTCCTTCCTCTTCCGTCCCCTCCATTTCTCTCCTCATATTTCCTTATTCGTTGCGTCTTTTTCTTCTGTCTCCTCCTCTCCTCCCCATCTCATCTCCTTATTTGTTATCCGTCTTTCCTCATTTCTCTTAGCGAACATCTTTATTCTCGTCTTTTTCCCTCCTTATTTCCCTTTCTCTCTTCCTTTAATTCAGTCCCTCTCACCTCTCACTCCTCCTCCCACCCCCCTTCGCTCTCCTTCTCTTTCTTCTCTTTTTTTCTCTATATTTTCCTTCTCTTTTCCTGTCCCTTCGTTCGCTCCTCTTCCAACAACACATTATCTGAATCAATCTCTTCTATATTTTTCTCCTTACCGATTCAGTCCTTCTCTCGACGCCACTTTCTTCTCCTCCATCTCCTCGCTCCATTATATTCTTTTCCTTCTTTTTTACTCCTCTCTCTTTCACCCTCGACCTCCTCCTCCTCCTCCTACTCCCTTCCCCCCTCCTCCTCCCCTCTTTCCTATCCCCTTCTCCTCCTCTTCCTCCTCCTCCTCCTACTCCTCTTTCCTTTCCCCTCCTCCTCCTTCATTTCCTTTCCCCTCCTCCTCCTCTCTCTCCTTTCCCCTCCTCCCTTTCCTTCCTTCCTCCTCCTTCTCCTCCTCTTCCTACTACTATTCCTCCTCCTCCTACTCCTCCCCCTCCTCCTACTCCTCCTAGTCCTCCTACTGCTCTTCTTCTTCCTCCTCCTCCTCCTCCTTCTCCTCCCTTTCCTTTCCCCTCCTCCTCCTCCTCCATCACCATGTTTATCTTTCGTCCGTCCTGCCATTCCTCTTTCTCCATTCCTTTTCCTCTGTTCATCTACTCTCTTCTTCTTTCTGTCCTCCGTATTCTCTTCCTTTCGTCCACCTCTCCTGCCCACTCCTTTTACTTCTCCCTCGTATCACCATTCCACTTCTTCCCACTTTTACCATCTCCCCCCTCCACTCACTTTCTTCCCTCCCCCTCTCCCCACCATCCTCTTACTTCCCCTCTTCCTCCTTTCCTCCGCCACTCCTCCCCCATCCCCTTCCCTCCACTCCCTCACCCCCTTCCCTCCACTCCCTCGAAGGCTTCCCTCCGACTCCACATTCGTAGCAACAAGTCGACCTTATTTGAAAGAGTGACTCCCTTGGCGTGCTTTCTTGTCCAAAGTAATTTCTCGCGACTAGTTTTTTTTTTTTTTTTTTTTACTACAGCCACTGTGAAAGAAAATAATTGTGTCTCATTATGTCTAATTGCTTTATGTGTGAATATCGTTTTGTGAAGATTACTCATTTATTATCCTCATTCGTATATTCATTTTTTAGTGTTATTATACATTTTCGCTTCGATAAACCCCTTCACAGCTTTTATCATTACTATCATTATATTTA
>NC_091558.1:29926191-29931191 GCF_042767895.1 Penaeus vannamei | reverse complement strand
CATCCCTTCACTCTATCCTCTCTTCGCCCTATCCTCTCTTCCTCCTTCACCTCTCCCTCCATCCCTTCGCTCCCTCAGTCCCATCCTCTCTTCCTTCTCCTTCTCCTCATTCACCTCCCCATCACCCTCTCACTCTCCCCTCATCTCTCCTTCTCCCTTCGCGAGTCCCCCCCCCCCCATCACCCACGCGCAGACACGCATGTGCTCGGAACACTTGCCAACTGAAGTGTTTTTGAAGCGGGTTTCTGTGATGGGTCCAGCCAGGGCGAGAGAGGAGGAGGGAAAGGGGGCGGGATGCGAGATCTCCGGAGAGAAACAAAGCGGAACTGGGAAGGGTTGCTGATAGACATATATATATATATATATATATATATATATATATATATATATATATATATATATATATATATATATATATATATATATATATATATATATATATATATATATATATATGTTTATATATATATATATATATATATAAACATATATATATATATATATATATATATCTTTGTGTGTGTGTGTGTATATATATATATGTGTATATATATATATATATATATATACATATACACATATATGTATATACACACACACACACACACATATATATATATATATATATATATATATATATATATATATATATATATATATATATATATATATATATATATATATATATATATATATATATATATATATATGTGTGTGTGTGTTTTTTTGTTTATTTTTTTTTTATATATATTTTTATATATATATATATATATATATATTTATATATATATTCATTCATGTATGCTTATGTGTGCGTGCGTCTGTGTGTGTGCTTATTGTCTGTGCATAAAACCGTCGTTACATCTTGAAGCAACAACACAGAAACAAAACATTCCACACACTATCGCAGGCCAGTACCATAACGCCTTAAAGAAGTCCCAATGACTTTTTTCTTTCTTTATGGCAATGACACAGCTAGCATAGAAGTAAGAAAAATGAGATAAAAGAAGGCTAATAATTCCAAATTTGCGACGAGAGGGGAATAATAGGAACAGAAACGGAGATAAGAACATAAAGAAAAGAAAAGAGAAAACGAGAAGAGGAAAGTGCGAGAAAGCACCGACAACAAAAGGAAAAAGACAAAAAACAAGAAAAGAAAGAGAGATTAAAAAAGAAAATGTAAGAAGAGAAAATGGGAAGGGATTAAGAAGAGAATAAAAAGAACGGAAAGAATATGTGGAACAAAACAAGAACCAAGTGGAAACAAACGGAGAATAGGATCGCGATTGAGATGATAATTATAATAAGAATAATATTAGTAATGATAATAATAAGGGTGAGAATAACAATAACAATCATGATGAAAAAACAATAGCAACCATGACGAAAATGTTAATGAAAATGATAAAAAAAACATAATGATAGTTGTAATAATAACAGTAATACCAGTGTTAGTGATGATAACAATAACAATACTAAAAAAAGCAGTAAAGTTAAAGAACATGAACATGGTAAAAATAAATAAATAAATGAATAGAAAAATAAAAATAAAATAACGATAAAACTTCAGTAGACCAGTTAGTAAATACTAACGGAACATATTATTCCGGCGAAGGAAGGTAACAACAAGACAAACCAACAACAAAATCAAAAATCCTATTCATTGTCTCTGATAACACTTAAAAAAGGCAAAAACAAACAGTAACGAAATGGAAATGGAATTATTCAAACCGACAATTTCGAAGATATTTAGAAATTCACAATACGCAGTTTTCAAACACGATTCAAATATGTTGCACAAAAGAGCACAACATTCGAAGCTTACCAAGTATGTATTAAATATTTTTTTCATTCATTACGTGGCGAAAAAAAGTAATTGCATTGCACTTAAGATATATATTGCCAATTTGTACGCTGTGTGCAATTTCCTGAATCCCTTGGAAGTTAATCATAACGGGGAATTTCTTTGCAATTTATTCCTTCTGAGCATTTTTAGGGGAATTGATAATGAATCGGAAAATATATGAGACTGAATGTGAATTTCATTGATAGCAAATTACGTCAATAGATGGCGAGAAAGAGGAGGACAATGAGGGAGAGAAGAGAATGGAAAGGGAGTTTCGAGGAAAAGAGAAAGAAGGGTTATATACATACATATATACATGTATGTATATATGTGTATATAGGTGTGTGTGTGAGTGTGTGTGTGTGTGTGTGTGTGTGTGTGTGTGTGTGTGTGTGTGTATGTGTGTGTGTGTGTGTGTGTGTGTATGTGTGTGTGTGTGTGTGTGTGTGTTTGTGTATATATATATATATATATATATATATATATATATATATATATATATATATATATCTATATATATATACACACACACACACACACACACACACACACACACACACACACACAGAGACACACACACACACACACATATATATATATATATACATATATACATATATATATATATGTGTATATATGTGTTTGTGAGTGTGTGTGTGTGTATTTATTGTAGTGTATATATATATATATATATATATATATATATATATATATGTATATATATATATATATATATATATATATATATATATATAATATATATATATATATATATATATATATATATATATATATATATATATATATATATATGTATATATATATATATATATATATATATATATATATATATATATATATATATATATATACTTTTTCCACTCTTCTTCCTCTCCCTCCCCCTCCCTCTTACACAACTTCGCCCTGCATCCTAGTGTACTGAATGAGGATCTTTATTATTGAAATTGTTACTTGTTTTCGCCTCCTCTTGACACTTGGGCAGATTGGAGATCACTTTGTCGCTGATAAGTTTGAAGCCGTTTATTGTGTTTGTCTTTTCTTTTACTTCTTCTATTTTCTCTTTTTCTTAATCCTTCCTTCTGTTCTGTTTGTATGGTCAGTTTTTTCTCCTCTTCTTTTGCCTTCTTATCGACATCTAATTCTTATATTTTCTTTTCCTCTTATTTCTTTTCGTTGCACCTCTGTTGATCTTATCTCCTCTATTTTATCTCCCTTCTACCTTTCATCCCTTTTTTTCCATTTCCTCATATCATCTCATATATTCCTCATTTGCTATTTCATTTCCTGCTTCCCTTCTTACCGTAATCTCCTTCCTATCGCTTCTCCGCTCAATCTTACTTTTTTCTCTCTTCTCTACCTTTACCCTAATCCTTTCCTTCCCTTCTTCCTTCTAACATCCTACAGGTCTTCTCTATTATTCATGTTCTTTCATTTATCTCCTCATCCGGCTTTTCTTACTTCATAGCCTTTCCTCTCTTTCATGTTCATCTACGTTTGGCAGTAATACTTTTGTTTATTCTCTCTTTTTTTTTTTTACATTCTGCCTTATTCTTTTACCTTTCCTTGTTATCCTCTTTCTTGCCCTTTTCTTTTTTATATCCCATTACCCTCCTTATCGACATCTACTCTCTTCGGTTAAACTTCTACTCTTCTCCTCTTCTCTCTCTTCTTAATCTTCTTCCCCTCTTCTCTCTCTTCTTAATCTTCTTCCCCGTCTTCATTTCCCTCTTCCTGTATGTTTCCTTCCCATATATTCATTTCCGGTCCTTGCTCTTCACCATTTTACTTGTTTTATCTCATACTTTTCTCTTCTCTTCCTTCTTCTCGTTCGTTTTCCTGCATTTTCTTCTCTACTCTTCCATCCCTTCCTGTCATGCTTCTATTATTCTTTATTCTCGTATATTCACTCGATCTCGTTTTACTCTATCCCATCGACGTCAAACTTTCGAACTTTGTCATTTATTCCTGTTAGCTTTTGTTTATATTTGCATGTCACTGACTTCATAGGTTCGACGTCAATTCTAACTTTCGGAAAAGCTGTTAAATTCTCCCTCCGTTTGCCCTCTCCTTCTTCCTCACGTCTTTCTTCGTTCTTTCTATTACTCTCCTGTCTATCCCTCTTCCCGTCTCTGCTGGGTAATCTTCTTCTCTCGCATGTACAGAGATACGCATAAACGAACAACTGCATTCCATAGCATCCACATGGAAGCAGATACATATGGTAAGAAAAATGAATAAAGCTAAAAAAGAAATAATAAGAATAATAATAAGAATAAATAAAATGATAAGTAAAGATCATACATATCAAAAACACGAAGGGTTACACATACATAAACACAAGCATTGATGCAGAGACATAAACAAACATAACCTCCCACAAACGAATGCACACACACACATGCAGACAGACAGGCTCAGAAAAAGTAAACACATTCAAGTAAGAAAATAATGAAGAGAGACAAACAACGACACGGATAATAATGATTCGGTAATCGGTATAAAAAGTTGTTGTAAGATTATCTTCTCTGCATAGTATCAACATGATCCACCTGCATGATGATTATGCGGAACGTAAGGCTTGGGGTGTCATGCTCTCTCTCCCATTCTCCCTCTTATTCCCTGTTTGTTTGGCTGCCCATTGGTCTGCGTGTGTCTTGTTTGTTTGTTTGTTTGATTTTCTCTCTCTCTAGCTTTCAGTTTTTGTCCTGGTTTGTCTCTGTCTCTCTCTCTCTACTTCTCTCTCTCTATCTGTCTGTCTGTCTGTCTGTCTGTCTGTCTGTCTCTCTCTCTCTCTCTCTCTCTCTCTCTCTCTCTCTCTCTCTCTCTCTCTCTCTCTTTCTCTGTCTCTCTGTCTCTCTCTCTCTCTCTCTCTCTCTCTCTCTCTCTCTCTCTCTCTCTCTCTCTCTCCCTCTCTCTCTCTCTCTCTCTCTCTCTCTCTCTCTCTCCCTCCCTCCCTACTTCTCTCTATCTATCTATCTATCCATCTATCTACCCATTTATCTATCGACTTGTCTATCTATTCATTTATCCCTTCCCCTTTCTTTCTTCCCGTTCCCATCTCTCTTTCCTTTTCTCCTCATCTCTTTCTTGCAAGTGTTGCAGGAGGATGCACAGCAGGACCGTCGTTATCTCT
>NC_091558.1:29916191-29918691 GCF_042767895.1 Penaeus vannamei | reverse complement strand
CCTGTTTGCTCTTGGAACATACGCTGTTTTCCTATTTGTCTTTTTGTATTATAATCCTTCTTTACATATCCTTCCTCCTCTTCATGCTCCTACTCTTCCTCTCCTTACACCTCCTCCTCCTTTATTTTCTTCTTCGACTATTACGACGACTACTACTACTATTCCTTTTCTTTTTCCTTCTCCTACTGCTTCTTCTTTTTCTTCATCTACTCCTCCTCTTCCTCCTCCTATCCCTCATCCTCCTTCAGCTTATAATTACACCTCGGTATGATCTTTCATCTCTACATTCCTCCCCTCTCCCTTTCCCCTTTTCTCTATTTTCCTCCTCTCTCCCTTTTCCTTTATTCTATTTTCCTCCCCTCTCCCTTTCCCCTTTTCTCTATTTTCCTCCTCTCACCCTTCCCTCCACTTCCCTCCTCTTCACCCTCCTTTTTCCTCTATTTTCCCTCCTTCCCCTCCCTCCTCTCCCTGGCATCACCCGCAGCATGAGAATCCTTCGAGCAGAGATTTATATCAAAGCGAACACAACTTTTGGCAAGACATCGCCTCCCGCGTTGCTACGAATGACAGCGGCGGCTCGAGGCAAACTTGCAACTTTCAAGATGAAGATGTGTAAGGAACATGTTCAAATTTGCTTTTTTTTTCAAGGTGGAAGGGGAAGGGGAAGGGGAAGGGGTAGGGGAAGGGGAGGGAGGGGTGAAAGATAAGGTTAAGGATAAAATGATGGGGTGTAATCTTTTTATCTATTTATTTATTTATTTTATCATCGGTGGTGGTAAAGATAGGGATATAGGATTATATAATTAAAAAGGTGAATAGTAATATGTTCACTACTCGGGGGTAAAGATATAGTTAAAGAGCAATATGATAAAAAAGGTGTGTGGTCCTTTCTTTCAGGAGGAGTGGGGTGGGGTGGGGTGGGGGGTGATACGGGGGAAGAATTAGTTAAGGATAAGGGGGAAATGGGATATTTGACTTCCTTTTCCTCTTCTTTTCGTCTTATTTTCCTTAAAGTGTTGGAATGGACAAGGATGTGTGAGAAAAAAGGTAAGATCTTTTATTTCTTTTTTTTTTTTTAGAAGAGGGGTGGAGGAGGATGGTGCAGACGGTCCTAAGTGAAAATCCTTCCCCTACAAGATAACACAAGAAAATGGCCTGTTTGCAAAAAGGGAAACGGTTTTAAAGGTAATGGGGAAAAAATACTAAGAGCCGAGAGAGAAGTGTTGCCTCGAGAAGATTGTAGCCTATTGGGTTATAATCAGAAAATTTTGTGTTAAAAGTCCAGAGTGTAGAGCGCTGAAGTAGTCTTAGAGATGATAAGAGCAACGCCAGTGCTTGAGTTTTACAAAAAAAAAAAAAAAAAAAAAAAAAAAACAGTATTAGGAGTAGTAGGAAAGAAGTTTAGCGAAGCGGTTATTACTCAGACAAATGGAGAAATTCTGTCTTATCGGAATCTTAAAAGAAAGAGCTGAAAGTGGGAAGAAGAGAAAGAAGAAAGGATAATACAAAAGGCAGACATGATGAGAATTAAAAATAAAGTAAAGACAAAGAATTGAAAAAGTGTAACACTCAAAAAAGTAAAAATCAACGAGCAAAAAATAGATTACAAAGATAGGTGTTGAAGACGTGATAAGCAGGAAGGAAGGGGCCCGAAAGAGGTCATAAATTGGCGGAAATTTGTCGATCTGGCGATAAATTGGCCAAATAACTCAAGTGGAAACGTACTAAGGAGATAACAGCCTGTCGAAGAGGTATTGAGGAGGTGATGCACGGCGGAGTAAAACACACGGAGAGGCAGGCACGAGAGAGAGAGAAACGGACGCCTGAGTGTGGAGTCTGTTCTGGGCAAGGGTGGCTCGCGGGTGAGCTGACTGTCTGCTGCTGTGAATGGGCGTGCGAAGTTGCCTCTCGTTGGTGAATGACGGCAATTGGTCCATTCACATGTGCACCGGTTGTTAGAGGATGATGTGGTGAAAGCGCCGGTTTGTTTTGATAGGCGAGGGAGTAGTACGATGTAGTGTAAGTGAATGCATATTGATATACGATAAAAAGCATTCATAGTTTAGAATTGTGTAACTGAGATGAACAAAAATATATATATAACTAGCATTTTGATCCTCGCCTCTTTATCAAAATCGCACATCTTCGTTGGCGAGATTCTCCATTCATAACTTCTGATACAAGCAGGCGAGGGTGCGTGTTGGCGAAAATGGAAAAGGGGTATGTGGTGTTATTTATTACAGGCAGGTGCAAGAAACAGTTGCCCGGAGAAATAGGAAAAGAAGGTATTAGTACTACTAACGAACAAATATAGGTCCTAAAAAGTCCTAATAGTGGCGTTAGTGCTGTGTGGCATATATGCAGTGAGAAAATATAATAAGTTGAAATGCATTAGAAGAATACACGTGGTTAGACACAAAGAAAAAGAATGGACGAACGAATGCAGGCGGATCCAGGTGAACGTACAAAAAGGCACATCAAGGAAGATAAATTACCAAAG
>NC_091558.1:29911191-29913691 GCF_042767895.1 Penaeus vannamei | reverse complement strand
AGAGAGAGAGAGAGGGAGAGAGAGAGAGAGAGAGAGAGAGAGAGAGAGAGAGAGAGAGAGAGAGAGAGAGAGAGAAAGAAAGAAAGAGAGAGAGAAGGGAGAGAAAGAAAGAGGGAGAGAGAGAGAACGAGAGAGAGAGAGAGAGAAGGGAGAGATAGAAAGAGGGAGAGAGAGAGAACGAGAGAGACAGACAGACAGACAGAGACTCATAAAATTAGAAGGAGATGATATATTTCGGTTAAATTCTTATTTCTCGATCCTACGTCCATATTCGAAATTGTATCATCTAAATAATCTTTTACTTCACTTAAATCCGGCAAAAAGTGTTCAATTTTATAGGAATAATAGCAACATCCTATTGTCCTGGGATGGAGCCCTATAATGAATATGCATAGAGTAAATTCTAGTCAAGGGACCAGAATTATATCCTTACAATGGAATCTTATTAAAATATAAATGTATCGTAGAAGATCTTCACTCTCCCCTTATCTTTAAGTTCACTGTTTATCTATTACCAGAATCTAAATAATTTCCCTGTAAATGTTAAAGTCAGACAAAACGGACAATTTACACTCACTACTCTGATCTCAATAACAATGGAGAACAATAACATCGTGTTCAAAAGCAATCCACACTCATTCTGCAGCGTACTGAACAATATGTTATCATAAATTATCACTGATTGCACCATAAAACTGCTAGCAATCCTTGTTACCAGTGAGGCTATTGCAACGAGAGAGGATTTGTGACTTTCATCAGCGAATAGGAATGAATAAAGCGATTAATTCAATCAAGTGCATTTTCTTTTTCTTGAACTTTGCGATGAGTAAGTTATCATTATTATTACTTTGTGTTCGTTTGATTTAATTGTTTTTGGTTAATAAGGGTACGTGTTGTCTAGTTCTATTGTTCCTGTATTATGTATCTTCATCATTAATGCTTATACCAATACTGCTGCTACTGATACTTCTACTATTACTACTACTACTACTATGGTTATGATCATCATCGCCGTCACTATCATCTTCATTTACATAATTTGCATATTCTTCATCACCATCATCATTATTATCAGCAGCATGATTACTTTTTCTTTCTATACGATCATAATCATTGTTGTTATCACTATTATTCGCCTTACTATTTCATAACTATAATGCTATAGTTGTATTCTTCTTCTTTTCATAATCAGTGTGTATCTTTTACATAATGCAAAAATACTCAGCCGTATCTTTAATTCAGATATCAATTTACGAGTTCTGTTTAATTATATCTGAATCTTCGGATTAACTGTCAGACCATCTCATTATAATTCCTACATTCATTGTGGTAAAGCATGATAAGATGCAGATAAGAGAGAGAAATGGAGAGAGAGGGAGGGAGGGAGAGAGAGAGAGAGAGAGAGAGAGAGAGAGAGAGAGAGAGAGAGAGAGAGAGAGAAAGAGAGAGAGAGAGAGAGAGAGAGAGAGAGAGAGAGATACGACCAGACAGACAGACAGACAGACAAACAAGGGAGGGAGAAAGACAAGGAAAGATGAATAAGGAGGAAGGAAGAGGGAAATAAGGGGAACGAAGAAAGTTGGAAAAGAAAGAGCGAAAGGAGGAGGAAGTATGAAAGCAGGAGAGAGAAAGATCGGGTGAGAGAGAGGAAAAAGGATGATAAGAAAAAAGAGAAGGAGGGAAGTAATAAATAAGGGGAGGGGAAGGAGGAGGAGGCTGGCATGGGGAGGGAGAAGGGGGAGGTTGACGCTTTGAGAAGACAACTATGATGTTAATTATTATAATGAGCACAGGAAAAGTGGAGGTTGGAGGTTTTTGCCGGAGCTGAGTTTGGGAGAGAGGTGGAGGTGGATACGAGATGGAGGTCAGAGTAAGACGTGCGAAAAAAAAAAAAAAACAGGAGGTAGTGGAAGGAGAAGGTGGAAAAGAGAGAAAAAAGAAAGTGAAGCTGAGGGAGCAGCAGAAACAGGTGAAAGGGAGGAGGTGCTGATGAAAAGAATGAGGAGCTAGAGGAAGGCAAGAAGGCGGAGGTGGGGATGAATTAAGTTGATTAGAGGTATTGATGATAATGATAATGATGATAATGAAGATAATAATGATAATGATGATAATAAAGATAATAATGATAATGATGAAAATGATGATAATGAAGATAATAATGATAATAATAATAGTAACAACAGAAAAAACAAATATTGTTTAACGCTTTTACAAGTGCTTGTTAATTCGATATATATATATATATATATATATATATATATATATATATATATATATATATATATATATATATATATATATATATATATATATATATATATATATATATATATATATATATATATATATATATATATATATATATATATATATATATATATATATATATACACCTTTTCCCTTTTTTGTTATACATAGTGCCTCTTGCTATTACTTATAAAGTTTCGCTAGCATTAGCAAAAGCAGCAACAGGATAGAAACATATATAAGAAATTTGTCA
>NC_091558.1:29898691-29906191 GCF_042767895.1 Penaeus vannamei | reverse complement strand
GACAAGAAGCAGGCGCATTTTCAGGAAGTAACAACAGCAGCAGGACACAGAGAGAAAAAAGGAAAATAGAATGAGAGAGGGAAGGAGGGAGGAAGGGAGAGTAGGAGGGAAGGAGGGAGGGAGGGAGAGTAGGAGGGAAGGAAGGAGGGTGAATAGGAGGGAGGGAGGAAGAATGGGAGAGAAAGGGTGAGGAGAGATGGAGGGACTGAGGAGATGGTGGGAGAGAAGGAGGGAGATAGAGAGAGAGAGAGAGAGAGAGAAGGGGGCCAGGAAGGAGGAAGGGAGGGAGATAGGGCGGGAAGGAGAGAAGTAGGGAGGGAGGGAGAGAAGGAACTGAGAGCAGACTGATACACATACGCGCATACAAATGAATATGAAGTGAAAGACTGAGACAGAAAAAAGAGAGACAGGAAGACAAACAGACAGTCAACACGCAGACATACACACAGACTGGCATGCAGAATGGGAAGAAAGAAATGAGAGGAAAGGTAAGAAATATGTTTATGGTTTACATGTGTAATTGCAATTGAGTTTTATGCAAGGGCTGTAGGTAAGAGGAAGCAAGTTGACATTTTGGGAGAAAGGTTTATGTTTGTTTGTATGTGCGTGCAGTAGAATGCAAGCAAATTGCAGGAAGTGCATAATATGTGAAGAGGAAACATAGATGAAATTATGAAATAAAGAGTTTTAGAATAGACAGAAATAAATTGTGATTATATTAGAAGCGATACTAGGATATAACGATGTATTCATTGTATGTGTTTTGTTTTGTTTTTATTAATAAAGATATTATCTAACAGTGTAGATAAAAGTTAAATGCAAATGTCGGAGAAAAACTGAAAACGAGGAAGATGAATCTAAAAACTGAAACACTCGAGCTAAAAGAAGAAACGAAGTTAAGTGGGCCATAAAAGAATAGTCACAAAGATACGAAGAAAAAGTAAAAACAGACGAAGATGAAAGAAGGAGATAGCCAAGAATTAGAGAGTAAGCTGAGATAGAAGAAAACCTGAAGCTGAAGAGTTAATCCATAAGTCCCCTTGGCACTCTTGCAGTGTTGCCAAATGCGCCTGTGCCCACACCTACCCACCGTTGCCACATCTCGTACCCATTCCCATGCAACTGCAGCATGTACTGTGCATACTCTGTGGCACAGCGTTTGTCCCTCGTCGCCGGAACGAAATTCTCCGCGCCTCGTCTACCGCTGCGTCGCGCATTTGCATGTGAAATAACCCGGGTTGTCATCTGAGGTTATAACCCTTTCGCTCTTCGGGGGACATGCCCTCCGAGCTGCCGTTTGTCGAGCAGTCTCTTGCAATATACAGGCAGTATTTTTGATGTTGTTGCTGTTGTTGTTGTTGTTAACACTGATTGCAGTGGGAGCATCATTCGTTTTATTACTACTATCATTGTTATTATCATTAACATTATCATCACTATTATCATTATCATTATTATTTTCATTAATAGTATTAACATCATTATCATTATCACTCTTATTATTACAGTTATTATTATCATTTTGCTATTATTATTGTTATTATTATCATTTTACTATTATTATTGTCATCATTATTATTATTTTTATTATCATTATCTTTATCATTATTACTCTTATCATTATCATTTTTATCATCATCATCAAAATCATAATTATTATTATTATTATTACTATCATTATTGTTATTAATATTACTATCATTATTAATATCACTATTGTTATCATTACATTATTATTGATATTGTTGTCATTACCACTATTATTATTGTTACCAATGCTAATACTAATACTGCCCTTATTCTTATTATCATTATTACTACTATTATAATCATAATCACTAACATCACTGTTGTTATCATATCTTACTAATTGTCATCATTGTTGTTGCTATCATTATTATCATCATTTCTAATAATTATATAATTTGCTTGATTCCTAATCCTAACATTATATTAGATATTATCGTAATTCTCTCTTTTTGACTATGTTAAGTACAAGGTATGCAGAACATT
This sequence comes from Penaeus vannamei, assembly GCF_042767895.1. Taxonomy (NCBI): domain Eukaryota; kingdom Metazoa; phylum Arthropoda; class Malacostraca; order Decapoda; family Penaeidae; genus Penaeus; species Penaeus vannamei. The sequence continues at coordinate 29,904,178 of NC_091558.1, read as the reverse complement.
TTAATTTCTGTGGGGGATACACCTTTTTCATTAATTAATGCAGGTACAGGTCTCTCTCTCTCTCTCTCTCTCTCTCTCTCTCTCTCTCTCTCTCATATTCTCTCTCTCTCTCTCTCTCTCTCTCTCTCTCTCTCTCTCTCTCTCTCTCTCTCTCTCTCTCTCTCTCTCTCTCTCTCTCTCTCTCTGTCTCTGTCTCTGTCTCTCTTTCTCTATCTCTCTCTCTGTCTCTCTTTCTCTCTCTCTCTCTCTCTCTCTCTCTCTCTCTCTCTCTCTCTCTCTCTCTCTCTCTCTCTCTCTCTCTCTCCTCTCTCTCTCTCTCTCTCTCTCTCTCTCTCTTTCTCTCTCTCTCTCTGACTCTATCTGTCTCTCTCTCTCTACCTCTCTCTCTCTCTGTGTCTCTCTCTCTCTCTCTCTCTCTCTCTCTCTCTCTCTCTCTCTCTCTCTCTCTCTCTCTCTCTCTCTCTCTCTCTCTCTCTCTCTCTCTCTCTCTCTCTCTATATATATATATATATATATATATATATATATATATATATATATATATATATATATATATATATATATAATATTTATATATATACATTTAAATATGTATGTATATATATATATATATATATATATATATATATATATATATATATATATATATATATATATATATATATATATATATATATATATATATATATATATATATATATATATATATATGTATGTATGTATGTATGTATACATATACAATTATAATGAAAGGGATTATCTTTTATCTCTTTGAAACCTGTTGTTTTTGCGCGCGATATATATTGTTTTTCCTTTTGTTCACTTCTTGACACTCCCATTTAAACAATCCACATTTCTTTGTGTATTTACTTTATTCATTGTTTTTATTCTTTTCTTTATTAATAATTTTCATTCGCTTGCCTTTCTCTTCACTTCACTCCTCTTATTCACTCCGCTCTCCTCTTACCAACAATCTTTTCACGTTCATATTTCAAACCGCTTTCTCAAACCGGCTAAAACTCCCTGCTTTAACCCAGTACATCTTTCATCCACGTACGAAAAAAAAAGGAAAAAAAAGCTGCTAAGAACGATATCCGGCGATCACTTATCCGGCGCCACTTGCCGGGGATCTCACACGTTCATTCCCGAGGCCGCAAACCCTTTTTTTTTTATCTGGCTTTTTCTCGTTTTCTTCTTTTCTTCTTATTATTATTCTTTTCCGGTTATGTGGGTATGATTTGTTATGATTTGTTTATTCATTTGTTCATTTTGTTATTTGGGTACATTTATTGGCTGATAGTTTATTTACACAAATATAGATGTGTGTAAATATGTGTGTGTGTTTGTTTATTTGTGTGTGACCAAGGATATATATATGCATATATATATATATATATATATATATATATATATATATATATATATATATATATATATATATATATATATATATATATATATATATATATATATATATATATATATATATATATATACATATACACACACACTTACACACACACACACACACACACAGTACATGCATCTACCTTGATCCCAGTTGCATCTAGGAATAGGTCGTTCCCCCAAATGCGGATAGGGGATAACGCCACTATAACAGATAATTGCATTTTGCTCTAGCTGCTAAAAAGAGCTCCCCCCCTCCCCCCAACACTCCCCCTCCCCCTCTCATCGTTAAAGAGATGCTTACGCCTTTTTTTTTGGGGGGGGGGGAGGGAGGGGGGGGTAAACCATGGCAACTGAAGTGGTATTATAGATTTTTTGAGGGAATTCCCCGCTTTGATGGCCTTTCAGTGAATGTCCTGGGTCACGTGATTGAAGATAGGTAAGCAGGGAGAGCCAGATCAGTATTGAGCGTGAGGTTTTAATTACATATAATAGGATATTCGCGTCGCTTGAAATAGGAGTCTGTAGGTTTTGATTTTGTGTGGGTTTTGCGCGTGGGTACTTGTTTGTGGGGATCTGGGTACGTGTTTTTGGGGAGCTGGGTAAGTGTTTGTGGGGAGCTGGGAAAGTGTTTGTGGGGAGCTGGGTAAGTGCTTGTGGGGAGCTAGGTAAGTGTTTGTGGGGATCTGGGTAAGTGTTTGTGGGGAGCTAGGTAAGTGTTTGTGGGGAGCTAGGTAAGTGTTTGTGGGGATCTGGGTAAATGTTTGTGGGGAGCTAGGTAAGTGTTTGTGGGGAGCTAGGTAAGTGTTTGAGGGGAGCTGGGAGCGTGTTTGTGGGGAACTAGGTAAGTGTTTGAGGGGGGCTGGGTAAATGCTTGTGGGGAGCTGGGTAAGTGTTTGAGGGGAGCTGGGTAAGTGTTTGAGGTGAGCTGGGTAAGTGTTTGAGGGGAGCTGGGTAAGTGTTTGAGGGGAGCTGGGTAAGTGTTTGAGGGGAGCTAGGTAAGTGTTTGAGGGGAGCTGGGTAAGTGTTTGTGGGGAGCTAAGTAAGTTTTTGAGGGGAGCTAAGTAAGTTTTTGAGGAGTGCTAGGTAAGTGCTTGTGGGGAGCTGCGTGCGTGTTTGTGGGGAGCTGGGTGCGTGTTTGTGGGGAGCTAGGTAAGTGTTTGAGGGGAGCTGGGTAAGTGTTTGAGGTGAGCTGGGTAAGTGTTTGAGGGGAGCTGGGTAAGTGTTTGAGGGGAGCTGGGTAAGTGTTTGTGTGCAGTGGGGTAAGTGTTTGTGGGGAGCTGGGTAAGTGCTTGTGGGGAGCTGGGTAAGTGTTTGTGGGGAGCTGGGTAAGTGTTTGTGGGGAGCTAGATAAGTGTTTGTGGGGAGCTAGGCAAGTGTTTGTGGGGATCTGGGTAATTGTTTGTGGGGAGCTAGGTAAGTGTTTGTGGGGAGCTAAGTAAGTTTTTGAGGGAGCTAGGTAAGTGTTTGTGGGGAGCTAGGTAAGTGTTTGTGGGGATCTGGGTAAATGTTTGTGGGGAGCTAGGTAAGTGTTTGTGGGGAGCTAGGTAAGTGTTTGTGGGGATCTGGGAAAGTGTTTGTGGGGAGCTAGGTAAGTGTTTGTGGGGAGCTGGGTAAGTGTTTGTGGGGAGCTAGGTAAGTGTTTGAGGGGAGCTGGGTAAGTGCTTGTGGGGAGCTGGGTGCGTGTTTGAGGGGAGCTGGGTAAGTGTTTGTGGGGAACTAGGTAAGTGTTTGAGGGGAGCTGGGTAAGTGTTTGAGGTGAGCTGGGTAAGTGTTTGAGGGGAGCTGGGTAAGTGTTTGAGGGGAGCTGGGTAAGTGTTTGAGGGGAGCTGGGTAAGTGTTTGAGGGGAGCTAGGTAAGTGTTTGAGGGGAGCTGGGTAAGTGTTTGTGGGGAGCTGGGTAAGTGTTTGTGGGGAGCTGGGTAAGTGTTTGTGGGGAGCTGGGTAAGTGTTTGTGGGGATCTGGGTAAGTGTTTGAGGGGAGCTGGGTAAGTGTTTGAGGAGAGCTGGGTAAGTGTTTGTGGGGAGCTAAGTAAGTTTTTGAGGGGAGCTAAGTAAGTTTTTGAGGGGAGCTAGGTAAGTGCTTGTGGGGAGCTGGGTGCGTGTTTGTGGGGAGCTGGGTGCGTGTTTGTGGGGAGCTAGGTAAGTGTTTGTGGGGAGCTGGGTAAGTGTTTGAGGGGAGCTGGGAAGTGTTTGTGGGGAGCTGGGTAAGTGTTTGAGGGGAGCTGGGTAAGTGTTTGTGGGGAGCTAGGTGAGTGTTTGAGGGGAGCTGGGTAAGTGTTTGAGTGGAGCTGGGTTAGTGTTTGAGGGGAGCTGGGTAAGTGTTTAAAGGTAGCTGGGTAAGTGTTTGAGGGCACCTGGGTAAGTGCTTGAGGGGAGCTGGGTAAGTGCTTAAGGGGAGCTGGGTAAGTGTTTGTGGGGAGCTAGGTGAGTGTTTTAGGGGAGCTAGGTAAGTGCTTGTGGGGAGCTGGGTGCGTGTTTGTGGGGAGCTAGGTAAGTGCTTGTGGGGAGCTAGGTAAGTGCTTGTGAGGAGCTAGGTAAGTGTTTGAGGGGAGCTGGGTAAGTGTTTGTGGGGAGCTGGGTAAGTGTTTGTGGGGAGCTGGGTAAGTGTTTGTGGGGAGCTGGGTAAGTGTTTGTGGGGAGCAGGGTAAGTGCTTGTGGGGAGCTGGGTAAGTGTTTATGGGGTAGATTTGCGTAAATGGAGTGAAGTGATGTGTAAGTACATATATTACTGTAGTTGTGTGAAGCATGTTGAATGACTGTGTATCTCCGACTGTTTGTGTTTATTTACCTATATCGTGTTTGTTATTCCTACATGTGTGAATATCTGTCCATAAAATAACGCAGGGAAGAATAAGAAAACACACGAATGTTTATATGAACATGGCATATTCTTGTGGTTTCCTGTTCTTCCTTTTGTTCTTTTGTTTATGATTAGTTCAGCATTAATCCCGCGCCAGCAAGCATCTGCACAAACACACTACTTAGACAACGCTTGAAAAAACTTTGGATAAAGCCATGTAAAAATCCCCTCGTTACCAGCCTGAATTCTCAAGCCCTTGTAAGTAGAATTAACAACAACAAAAATAACAAAACTGGAGAGAAAGGCTGAGGACTTGTTCGTCATCCTTGAGGTCGCATACAGAAGTTGTGACTCGGATTCCTAATGAGTTGCTGCCTTAAGCCATCCGCCCCCTCCTCCTCCTCCTTCTAACCCTCCTCCCCTTCTCTTTCCCTCCCGCTCTTCCTCCCTTCCCTCCTCCTTCTCTCCCCTAATCTTTCCCTCCCCTCCTCCTCCCTCTCCCCTTCTTTTTCCCTCTCCCTACTCCCCTTCTCCCATTCTCTTTCCCTCCCCCTCCCCCCTCCTCCCCCTCTCCCCTTCTCTTTCCCTATCCCTCCCTTCTCCCCCTCTCCCCTTCTCTTTCCCTCCCCCTTATCCACCCTTCCCTCCTCCCCCCTCTCCCCTTCTCTTTTCCCTCCCCCTCCTCCTCCCCCTCTCCCCTTCCCTTTCCCTTCCCCCTTACCTCCACCGACCATCCCTGCTCCCTTGGGATCTCTTCCTTCCCTTCTCCTCCCCCCCCCCCTTGGGAAGATACCCCTGACTCGCATGACGATCCCGCCCACGCCTCAGCCACCTTCCTTCGACGCCCTTGCATCCCTTTTGCAACTGCTCCTTCTCTCCTGCCTTCCTCCCTTTCATCTTGCCTCTTGTTATCTCTCTCCTCCGCCCCCCCCCCCTCTCTCTCTCCCTCTCTCTCTCTCATACACGCACACAAACACACACATATTTACTCGTATATATATATATATATATATATATATATATATATATATATATATATATATATATATATATATATATATATATATATATATATATATATATATATATATATGTGGGTATGTATTTGTATGTGTGTGTGTGTGTGTGTTTGTATGTGTGTGAGTGTGTGTATATGTGTGTGTGTGCAAGTGAGTGAGTGTGTGTGTGTGTGTGTGTGTGTGTGTGTGTGTGTGTGTGTGTGTGTGTGTGTGTGTGTGTGTGTGTGTGTGTGTGTGTGTGTGTGTGTGTATGTGTGTG
>NC_091558.1:29888691-29896191 GCF_042767895.1 Penaeus vannamei | reverse complement strand
TTCTGATTTACGAGGATTGGGCAAACTTTTATCGCGTCGTTATTCTAATTCCTGTCTCCTGCTTGTCCAGGCGTGTTCGGATGCGCTGAAGCAGAATGAGAGGTCATCAGAGGTCATCACACGCGCGGACGCGTGGTTCCCTCCGCCCAGGTCATCCGTAAGGAATTTGGGCTTTTCAGACAATGAAAATAATTAGAGGGGAGGGAGGGAGAAGGCGAAGAGGTGACGGGGGGAGAGGGAGGAAGAGAGGGGAGGTGGAAGTGAGGGAGGGAAGGAAAGAGGGAGGGGAGGTGGAAGTGAGGGAGGGAGGGGAAGAAAGAAGGTACGTGAGAGAGGGAAAGAGTGAGGGGAGGTGGAAGTGAGTGAGGGAGGGAAAGAGAGAGGGAAGAAGAGAAGGTAGGCGGAAGTGAGGGAGGGAGGAGGGAAGAGAGAGAGGAGAGAGAGAAGAAACATACGAAAAGATCGCTATACAGACAAACAGACAGAAAGCAACAAAGAGACAAACAAAAGGCAAGATAGGAGAAAAAGGACGAGGAAGGGAATAACAATGACGTAGACGAAGAAGCAAAAGAAGAGGCCGAAGAAATAAGATAAAAAGGAGAAGAAAAAGAAGAAAAAAAAATGTAAAAGAAGGCGAAAGAAGAAGGAGAAGAAGAAATAAAAGAGAAGGAAGACGAAGAAGAAAAATAAGAAAAGAAGTAGCGAAGGAAGAGGATGCCCAAAGGGGGGAGAATGTGGAGGAAGAGTAAGGAGGAGGAGGAGGAAAAATACGGAGATTGGTAAACACGTAAAAAGTAGGAGATATAGCCGCTGGACTCTAACAAGACACATATTCTCTGCAATTTATACACAGGGAGTCTACTAAGAAAATGTGCAAGCAGATATGTGCGCGCGCGTTATTTACAGCGACAAGCGCGTGGACAAGGGTGAAATATTTCCTGTTGCACCTTCAGTGGTTTTTGTGAGCATACAGTTTGTTAAGATCTATGCGAACTCCCGGGTTTCTTATCGTGTGTGTGTGCGATCGTGTGTGTTTATTTGTGTGTGTGTTTGTGTGTGTGTGTACGTTCTTGTGTGTTTGTGGGTTTGTTAGTGTTCGTGTATTGGTAAAAATCTTTTTGTGTGCCTGTGTTTGTCAATGTTTTTTGGGTGACACGTATCTACATGTCACCAGTATTTACCTGCATGCATGTGTGTGAGTGTCTGAATGCGCGTATACATATACTATGTACGCAAGGGTTTCTATCGTTGTAGGCATGTGCGTGTTCGATATGTGTGTGCGTGTATGAATTCGCCCGCGCGTGTGTGTATGAACGGAGGAGCGAAGGTTGCGGGGACATGGCAGTATTTACATCACAGACTTTGCAAATCCCTTGAAAATACAGTGTCTCGTTGGTTTCATATCTCAGAGGCAGTGATACAGCAACTCTCATAACCCGGGTTTTGGGAAAGAGAGAGAGAGGAAAAAGAGAGAGAGGCGGAGAAAGAGAAGGACGGGAGTGAGGGAGGTGAAAGCGAAATGAAAAATTAAGAAAGGATAGATGAAAACGAAAGAGGAAAAAAGATAGAAAGCTAGATAGGCAGGTAGATAGATAGATAGATGAAGAGAGAGACAGAGATAAAGAGAGAGAGAGAGACAGATAGAGACAGACATAGAAAGCGAGTGAAAGAGAGAGAGACAGAGAGAGAGAGCGAGAGAAAGAGAGAAGGGAGATGGAGAGACAGATAAATAGATGGATAGATAGATAGGGCTGTGCAGTAAAAGCGACAGAAAATGGGAATCTGCAAAATGGAAAGCGAAATCGAGGGAAAGAAAATGAAAACCAAGAGATATATGGACAGTACTGTTCACTGAGACAAGCAAAAGAGAGAGGAGAGGGAGACAGAAATAGACAAAGAGAAAGAGAGGGATAAACTCACGAACAGACACAGATGAATAAATATGGGGAAAAAGATAAAAGAAAAGGAAAATAGGCATTAATCAGCACTTTTGTTTTTCTTTTTTAGATAATTACCATCCACGGGTATGGGGAAGGTTCCAAAAAGGGAGACAGAGAGGAGGAGGTAAAAGGAAAAAGGAGAAGGGGAGACAGAAGGACTGTGGGGGGAAAGTATACGGAAGCATTAAAAGAGAAAAGTGGGAGAAGAAGAAAGGAGAGAGGCGGCAGAGGAGGAGGAAATGAGGGCCAGGCATCTGTTCGAAAATGGAAAGATGAAAATAGGACAACAAAGAATGGAAGAGGAGAATTTAAAGGGGAAATTAGGGGGGGAAGGCGTGATAGAATTAGAATGGAAGAGAGGAAAAATAAGAAGAAAGAAAGAAGAATGATAACCAAAGATACACACACAGGGGAAATGGAACCAGACTGATAAAAAATGACCCTCCACAAAAAAAAACAAAAAACAAACAAAAAAAAAAAAATACGGTACAGAAAAGCAATATGGCGAGCGTGAGTGAATCGCACAGGAGGACGAAAGGGGGAAGATACGAAGAGGAGAAACAGAAGGAGGAGAGAGAAAGAGAGAGAGAGAGAGAGAGAGAAGAAGAAGGAGAGAGAGAGAGAGAGAGAGAGAGAGAGAGAGAGAGAGAGAGAGAGAGAGAGAGAAGGAGAAGGAGAAGGAGAAGGAGAAGGAGAAGGAGAAGGAGAAGGAGAAGGAGAAGGAGAAGGAGAAGAGAAAGAGAAAGAGAAAGAGAAAGAGAGAGAGAGAGAGAGAAGAGAGAGAGAGAGAGAGAAAGAGAAAGAGGGAGGGAGAGAAAAGAGAAGAGAAAGAGAGAGAGAGAGAGAGAGAGAGAGAGAGAGAGAGAATGGATAGATCAGAAAGAGAGAACTAAAAGACATGACAAAAAAAATAAAAACAGATATCAGAAGAAATATAGACGAAAAAAGGGATGAATTCTAGTTGTAAAGAGAATGAGAAATGGGTAGAGAGGGGATAGAGGTAAGAGATAAGGAGGAGATAAGGCCAGAAATAGGGAGAAAGGGAGAGGAAGTAATATATGGATAGTGGAGCACCGTCTGTATCGAGAGCTGACGGGATAACTTCGCTCTGAAACGAGTTAGAAGAGGAAACAGTTGCCGAAGCACGTGTTAGTGTGTATATATAGTCATGGAAAGGAGGAAATATGTTTGTGGGGAGAGAATAGACGAAATGAAAGGGAGATACAAGGAGGAGGGAAAACGAGAACGATGGCTGAGGAGAGGGTAACGAGAGACAGAAAATTAGACAAAAGAGAGGGAGGGAGGAATAAAGAGAGAGAGTGAGAGAGAGAGAGAGAGAGAGAGAGAGAGAGAGAGAGAGAGAGAGAGAGAGAGAGAGAGAGGGAGAAGGAAGGAAGGAGGGAAGAGAGAGAGAGAGAGAGAGGGGGGGGGGAGAAGGAAGGAAGGAGGGAAGAGAGAGAGAGAGAGAGAGAGAGAGGAGAGGGGGAGGGGGAGAGAAAGGAGCAATTGATATTATAACAATAGTAGTAATAATAACAATAATAATAGTAATAGTAATAATAATAACAACAATAATAACGATAGTTTGAATTAAAATACTGAAAATAATAATTATCAATATTGTTATCATTATCATTATTATCCTCCTCCTCCTACTCATTATTTTCATAATAATAACAAATAGGGAAAAGAGATACAAACAAAGCTATAGAAATTATTAAAACTGAGGAATTTAAGAAATCAGAAAATAAAGATGCAAGTGAAATGTCAAATGAAAAAGGGAAAAAAAGTAATATACAGTGAAAACGGAAAACAGAAAATGGAATATCCGTGAGGGAAAAAATAAGCTGAATATATGAAAGCAAGCGTGGGAGTCGGGGGTGGGGGGGGAAGGTGTGTGGAGAAAGGGATAGAGGGACACAAAGACAGCGACAAGCTGAAATATTGATGGGCGAAAAGGGGGTAAGGGGAAGGAAGCGAGAGGAGAGAGTAAGAGGAGAGAGAGAGAGAGAGTGAAGAGAGAGAGTGAGAGAGAGAGAGAGAGAGAGAGAGAGAGAGAGAGAGAGAGAGAGAGAGAGAGAGAGAGAGAGAGAGAGGTGGGGAGAGAGAGAGAGAAGGAGAGTGGAGAGAGAGAGAGAGAGAGAGAGAGAGAGAGAGAGAGAGAGAGAGAGAGAGAGAGAGAGAGAGAGAGAGAGAGAGAAAGATAAAGAGAGAGATGGGGGGCGGGCGATGAATCGAACAGAAGCGAAACAGAAAATGAAATCCGACAAAAGAATGAAGCTGAAGATAGCAACAAAAAAGTCAATAGGAATGACAGGAAGACAAGAGAATAAGAAGGACCAATTAACAGGGCAAGACGGAAAGAAACAGAGGCAATCGAGTAGAATAAGGAGGGAGAAGCAATAGGGCAAGAAGGAATGACAGGGGGGCAAAGCGCAGACACGAGAGCAGGACGAAAGGGAAGCACCAAAAGGAAGAGAGGGAAAGGCCAAAGGGCGTGAAGGAAGCGAGACAGCGAGACGGCGCAGGCAGCGGAGCAAGGAGAAGGAGGGAGGCGCAATAAGGGAAGAAGGAAATATAGGAGGCAAGGAGGAGCAGGCAACAGGGCAAGAAGAAGGCGGGAGCAGCAATAGGGCAGGGAGGAAGAGCTCAGACGATCACCAACTTGGCCGGGCCTTCGAGAGCTCTTGTACTCCATTGAGATTCTCGTGCAATCGATATCGTCAAATTTGAACTTGCACGGCCGTCCCGCGAGCTGTGAGTAACCTTCGTAGCACGCATACGTTCCCTTTCCCTTCTTCTCGGTCTGTTCTCTTATTATTATATTTTTCCCCTATTCTTATTTGTTTTCTTATTTCTGTTCTTTAATTCTTCTCTCGCCTTGTGTTTTTAATCTATTTTGCCACACATCCGTCTCGTAGGATGTTAGTCTCTTACATAAGACGCTATCTCCTTTCACCTTTCTCTTTTTTTCTTCTTCTTCTCTCCACGTTCTCTTTCTTTGGCCCAATGTTGAATATTGCCCAGTAAGATAAGTAAAACACCAAAATAACTTATAGACCCTCTACTCTCTTCTCTGGTCTTTTGTTTTCTGTCTATATTTTTCATTCCATCAGCAATTATGTCTCCCTCATATCCTTCTTTTTTCTTATCTTCCCGTCCAAGGAGCTGCTAGTCCCACAGCCACCCAGTGCCGTTAAATCCCAGACAGTCAACCAAGGACCCGTTAGCGCCACATATCCATGCAAACAACCGTTCGGCCAACACATCCAACAAAGGAACCGTTAATCTCAAACAACCCAAGGGCCATTAGTCTCTCTCTCTCTCTCTCTCTCTCTCTCTCTCTCTCTCTCTCTCTCTCTCTCTCTCGCTCTCTCTCTCTCTCGCTCTCTCTCTCTCTCTCTCTCTCTCTCTCTCTCTCTCTCTCTCTCTCTCTCTCTCTCTCTCTCTCTCTCTCTCTCTCTCTCTCTCTCTCTCTCTCTCTCTTCTCTCTCTCTCTCTCTCTCTCTCTCTCTCTCTCTCTCTCTCTCTCTCTCTCTCTCTCTCTCTCTCTCTCTCTCTCTCTCTCTCTCTCTCTCTCTCTCTCTCGCTCTCTCTCGCTCTCTCTCGCTCTCTCTCTCTCTCTCTCTCTCTCGCTCTCTCTCGCTCTCTCTCTCTCTCTCTCTCTCTCTCTCTCTCTCTCTCTCTCGCTCTCTCGCTCTCTCTCTGCTCTCTCTCGCTCTCTCTCTCTCTCGCTCTCTCTCTCTTTCTCTCTCGCTCTCTCTCTCTCTCTCTCTCTCTCTCTCTCTCTCTCTCTCTCTCTCTCTCTCTCTCTCTCTCTCTCTCTCTCTCTCTCTCTCTCGCTCTCTCTCGCTCTCTCTCTCTCTCTCTCTCTCTCTCTCTCTCTCTCTCTCTCTCTCTCTCTCTCTCTCTCTCTCTCTCTCTCTCTCTCTCTCTCTCTCTCTCTGTTCCTCCATCCTTTCCTCTCCTCTCTCCTTTTCTCTCCTTTATTTACGTCCAGAGTCCTCTCGACTGCACTTTATCTGTTATTCCCGCCAGCCGCCCCACATTTCCATCTGCGAGAAATATCTCTTCCTGTTAGTAATAATACCATCTAAAAGCAATAACCTTATTTTACCGCTTGTTGTTCTTCCTTTCCATTGTTATCGTGCGGCTTCTCGCTCCCTCCTTTCTCAGCGGCAGGAGGTTGTTGAGACTCCACCCACAAGTCTTGCCGGGATCGCTACCCTGCCAATAGCCGCGTTATCGGCTATTAGGGCAGTGTATAAATTCAGCTTACGGCTCCCTCCTTCATATCTGCGGCTTGCGTTCATTATGGCGCCTTTATTAATTCTTCCGGGAGACTTTTCCTCGCGCGCTTCATCGCTTTCGCTTACACACACATACGCGCACACGCCTATATGTGTTCTGTGTGTGTATATGTGTGTGTGTGTGTGTGTACACACTTTATCATCTACCACTAGTGGTTCTCCTTCTCTCTCTTTTCTTTTATTGTGAGAAATCCGCGGTTCGCCGTTCAGCATGATAAATGTTGTCATTATTTCCTCAACTGAAAAATGTGTTTCATAGTAATAAGATAATGTTGGTAGTTACGATGATGACAGTTATGATAGTCATACATTGGATTAGGTAGCGTAATAACAGCTATATGAATGATGTAGAAATAACATATAACAATAACGAATCTAACCAAAGAACGGTAATAAAAGAAAGCCGACCAAAGTAGCACAGATTACGTAATGAATGAAGACTCAAGTGCCGCCGTTATCTGCATCGCTATCACAAAGGTCGTTGCTCAGGGAGAGACAAAGAGAGAGACAGAGAGAGAGAAGAGAGAGACAGACAGACAGACAGAGAGAAAAGAGGGGGAGTGTGATAGATAGATAGTTAGATAGATAGAGGGAGAAGGAGGAAGGAGCCTCTTTGATGTGTCCTGGAGGAGTGCCAACGCCTCCTTCTCCAACCAGAGGGCGTGTTTGGGACAACTAGGAGCGGGAGAGGCGGAGGGCGAGGTGCAGGGGCTGTAGAACAGAGGAGACACAGCGGACGAGGTGAAAATGAGGTGGAGACACAGAAGAAGGGTAGTGACGGAGGAGGTATATAGAGGCCAATAAAAAGAGAGGAAGGTAGAAGATGAGGTGAAGGAGGGGGATAGGATAGAGAGGGAGAACTGAAGGTGAGAAATGTGGAGAATGAGGTGAAGGAGAAGCTCAAGAGGACAGAGTGGAACAAGGTAATGGAGTGTGGGACGGTGGAGGTGGGGGAAAAGTGGAGCAGAATCGCTGAAAAGGAGGGAAGGTTTTGAGATAATGGTGGAGATGGAGGTGAATGAGAAGAATGTGGTTAAGTGAGATAGATGATAGGGTTTGGGTTGTGACTTTGGAGGTGGAGATGGAAGAGAAAAGAGAGAGGAAAGAAATCGTGGTCAGGTAGACAGGATGAATTTGATGTGGAAGATATAAAAACGAACATGAGGAGGGGAGTATGAAGCTAGAAAAAGAGGAAGAAGGGAAGAGAAAGAGAGTAAACAGTGGAAGCATGTAGTCAAGAGAAAATAGAA